>NC_043982.1:20060862-20290862 GCF_902150065.1 Myripristis murdjan
ACAGAAGTAACACATGTAAAAGTCATTGCAATTATATCATTCATTTGCAGAGTAGAAACTGAAGCACAGACCTTGTTTGTTTGTTTGTTTGTTTCTTTCTTTCTTTCCTTCAGGCAGTGGTCTAAGTCTGAGGAGACTAGCAGCCTAGCTCTGTGGTTTCCAAAGAAAGACTTGGAGAAACAGGTTAGTTGCAAATACTCACACTATGTATGTATGTTGTATTGTATACAGTACTGCAAGGCTCTTCAATTACAAATTCATTTGGGCCAGATTTTAAAACCAGAGAATGTAGATGGACCAGACATTTTCAGCAGCCTGTTGAAAACCTTGTTTTTTTTTTTTTTTGTTTGTTTAGCTTTTGGTCACAATTTTTAAACAAATGCACATGAATATAGAAAAATAGTAATGTTTATTGTTTATTGTTTTATTTTTGAAATAATCACGTAAAGACTGGAGGGGAAGGGGTGATTCCATGAGGCTGGATCTAGTCTGACAGTTCCTGAATTCCCAGTACCGGGCGTCAGGTTCTGTCGACGGTCTTGGTCTCATAGTTTCACACTAACTCTGAACCTCAGTCGGAGCGTGTGTTCTTCAGGTTAGGTTATTTTCCACTGCTGTTTAACTGTTATTACTTCTGTTTAACTGTTAATACTTCTGTTGAAATGGTGCATATTCCTATCTTTTTATAATCCCGGTTCATAGTGTCTATATTGCTTACTGCTATTAATCATGTGTATAGTGTAGATTCTGCTATTTATCATGTGTATACTGTATATTCTGCTATTTATCATGTGTATACTGTATATTCTGCTATTTATCATGTGTATACTGTATATTTCTTCTAAATTTGCACATTGACCTACCTCTATGCACATTTTATACACCCATGCACACGTTTTTTTTTTTTTTTTGTTGCACATTGCTTTTTGCACACTGGGTTGTACTTTGGTTATTCTGTTGTACTCAGATCTTATTCTGTTATACTTAGATCTTATTCTTTATTTCTATTTTTTTTATTCACTTAATTTGTAATCTGTGGATACTGCTGAAGAAAATGTGAATTTCCTGCGGGATGAATAAAGTATCTACCTACCTACCTACCTACCTACCATAAAAAAGGTCACATATCTGACCCAGGCACATCACAAAATGCAGAAACAGAATAAAATCGAGCTAGCAATGCACAGAAGCATAACAAGTAGCAACAACAGTAACCAAGACTCTCATTCTCTCTCTACCAGTATCTCCCTCCCTTCTCTTCCACTCTGGTATTTGGAGATAGCAGTAAAATAAAGTATTTGCCATTCCAGGCAGAGTTAAACCAACGGTTTTCATTGTCAATTTTACATTTCAGGGGTGACGGAGTATTATTTTGAGTATAGCACATTCCTATTTGTTACTGTCAGTTGCCAGATGTTTTGAAAAGCTACTAGGCATGGTCGGAATTGAATTTCATGAGAAAACACTGATTTGTGAAAGATATCCTAGTGTGCTGGGTGTGCCTCTTGGCTGCTTACGAATTTTAGACCACGCTTGCAGTGCTCTAACTATTTAGGCAACACAATAACATTAATAATAATAATAATAATAATAATAATAATCAATATTTTCTCCAAAAAATATTGCAATTAAAATATTAAAATTGCTATTAAATATATATATATATATATATATATATATATATATATATATATATATATATATATATATATATATATATTTATTTATTTATTTCATGCTCGCTGGGATACTCCATCATAATGTTGGGTTCACTCAATCTGGGTCACTGGTACTCATGATGCTTTAAACTAGAATGTACCTCCCAGAAAAACAGTGCATAAAGTACATGAAGCAGCTTCTGTGCTTAGAGGAAAAGTTAGTTAAAAGAAAAAAACAAAACAAAAGGAGAGAAAAAAATCTATGCACAGGAAAAAACAAGTGCAAACATTTCAGAATTAAGCATTTGATGACAAGGACAATAACTTTAGTAGTGAAACCTTTGTTCATGTTTCTCCTTGTTCTTTGCTGAAGGCATTTAGATTTTCATTTTACTTGAGTCTAGTCTATTTCTATTCTTTTCTGTTTGTAGTCGATTTCCAAGTGATCAACAGAGGCTCACATGTGCTCTTTTTTTTCTCCCTTCTAAGTACCGAGCCCTTGACTTGCCAATGTTCAAACACTATGTCGGCTGTGCCACCTTCATCTTTCTCTGCATCTTCGTGGTTCAGATGTTTGTCACAAATGAGTGAGTATGAATAGATTTTCACCTGTCACCACAAGCTGCCATTTACTAATTCAAAAATCTATCAAAAACTTTTTTGCAAACATTATTATGCTACACAAATGTATTTTGTCTGGGAGAGACCAACACTGACTATCAGTGTTTGCTTTCCTCTTTGTCTTGGTCCCTCGGAGACAGGCCAAAAATGTTGGGGACATCTAGGGTCCTATCTTGTGCCACCCGCTATCCGCTGCCACTACCCGCTACCCGCAAATTGCGGATTTAGGAACTTCCGCTATCCCTAAATGGTATCTTGCGCCACCCGCTATCCGTTATGCCGACTCCGTCACTTGCGCCTGGAGGTGTGTCCGTGGGCATGTTTCATGCGCTATCCCTAAAGTTTGGGCTGTTAGGAGAGCGCGGCCAGGCGGCTTCAATGCGCGCCCCGACGGAGCCTTGCCACCCACACGGTCGGACTAATACCGGGACGCAGCCGGAATGGACTGAGTATATTACTCATATAGACTGTTTAGAGGAAAGACTGTTTTAATTGGACACTTACGCCAGCACGTTTTATTGTTTTATCATAAGCCAGCAGCTGTGCTATATTTTTATTTTTAATATTTTATTTGCCCAATCTACCTTGTCAATAAATTAGTTTACACATAATTCCACCTCTGCCTCTTGTGTGTCTGTGGTGTGGCCCGGGGATTTTAACTCGCCTATAATATAATATATAATATGTATATAAAGCCAATTTGCTTTAGCCTCAGTAGAAGCCCTGAGAAAATCTACCTCCCTCTCTCCATCGCGGGTTTAGGATTTAGGATTTAGGATAGCGCATCCTGCCCTTAAAGGCAATGGCACCTGGCACACTGATTGGTTTAACTGGCATAACGCCCAAAACATGCCTATGCATAATATAGCGGGTAGCGCAGGTGTTTTGCGGATAGCGGGAGGTGCACAAGATAGCAACTTTTACGGGGGAACACCTCTTCCTAAATCCTAAATCCGCAAATAGCGGGTTTAGGGAGTCTGGCGCAAGATAGGGCCCTAAGTCATTTAAAAATGCACCATACCGATGGTATAATGAGAAAGGAAGACACTGGCCACTAATGTTGATGTGATTTTTGTCTTTATCTCCCTCAGTCCTAAGAAGCTGGGGATGTCATTCGGAGTGCTGGTTTGCGTCCTCCTGCTGATCCTGGCCATCTGTTTTGCAGGTCACCTGCAGGTCAGACAAAGTCTTCCATATACACTTAAAATTCATCAGATGAATGGCTGTAGCTGATGCTGGTATTTAGAGCGATTCACAATGTGTGCAACTGTAGAAAAAGTTTCAACTTTATGTGTTTAGTGGCCAGTTGATTTGCAGCAAGTGGAAAAAGAAACTGACAGACACAACAAATCAGAGACAGTCTCCACAGCTAGGTGTCGGTGCAGAGTTTCAGACAAGCAGAACAAGACAAATCATTTTCATCATCATTATCAGCATCTGCACATCATGATCAACAAGCAACAGCCATCTACCAACATTTAGGAGGCCTGAGGCAGTAAGGATAAAGGAGTCCTTATGCCAGTTTTTCTTGGCAGTAGTGAGACCTATCCACTGGAGGAAATAAAAGCTCAAATTCCTAGATTTTCAAAATGTCATGCAACCAATCATAAGGGCTGCCAAGGGGTCAAATATGTACCAGGCACTGTCAGAATGATCATCTTACATATGATAGGGAGGCACTAGGTAAAGAAATACGGCCAGGGCGAAAAGGAGTCTTTTGTTTTATCATATCAACCCATTTTCAAACATATTTTCAAATATGAATACAAATTTTTAGTGAAAATGTTTTTTTCAGACAGATCACATTTTCCACTGAATCAATATAAAACAAAAAGGTTTGTTTGTGATTACCAAAAGAAAAATTCTGAAATATTTGGTATGCTTGCTGTATAGCTTGAACTGTATGGCATCAATTCTACATGTTTTTCAATAAATTGAGATTTCACATTATTCCAGCAGTCTTGGAGCATCCTGGTCCAAGCGAGTCTACAGCATTTTAAGATCTGATGTTTTATTGGATTTAGTTTTGGGTTAAACTAATTTTAAAAAGGAGAAATATGTGATACATGATAAAAAAAACAAAACAAAAACACATTTATATACACTTAATTGTATCCCCTAGGCGAAGTCCAACAGATACTGTAGGCATACACCATGTTTGTAGAGATTTTCTTGTGATTACAGACCGATTCTTTCAATTACTGACCAATTCTTTTAATATTTGGTCATGGTCATGGGTTGTGGTTAGGGCACAACACCCATATATTTTCTTTGCTGTGGCAAATGTATTGCATTAACAGTGCTGTTTTGTGCTGAGAACAATATGCCCACAGGCACATTGATTGTGAACTCTCTAGAGGTCACAATTTTGGGGATAGCAAAATGTCCTTCTCCTCACCTTTGGCAAGAAATAATTTGGCAAAAACTCGTGGGTAGTTACCTAATCGTGTGTGAAGAAGATACTCATTTACATTTCAGTTTCATGTGAGCATTTCTCAAAGACGTAAAATACTGAGTAAAACATTGTTTTTGTTTTAGATAAATGACTGAAGCAAACAGTTGCTGGTAGTGGAATTTTGGGCCCCACTGAATAGTGTTTCACTGCACCAGATTTAGTCAGCGTGTGAATGGAAACATGCTTTCTTGCATGTCATGGAAGCCACCCATTCCATTCCGTAGGCCTTGCCTGCTGTAGCTAACCAGGTGGCCTTTGTGCAGGACATTTTACATTCAGTCCATGACAGGCAGTGTGATCTACACATTCACTCAGACAGATCCCCTGACTGGAAATAGCCGGTGCTAACTGAGTCTGTCACACATGATGTCTGGAGATGGATGACTGTACAGAAGTCACACATTCCTCATAGCTGCTTAATTCCATCTTTTTTACTCCCTTCCCATCTTCTGCCTGCAGCACCTGTTTCCAGAGAAGCTGTCCAGCTGCCAGTGGCTGCCAGCTGTGTCGGAGGCGGTGGTAAAGCGGCCATGTGTGCGCCTCCCTCTGGCCACAATCACTGCTGCGGTCACTGTTATCCTGGCGGTTTTTAACCTGGTAAAGACTGTGCTTTCACCACACTGAGCATTGACAGAATGTCATCACATGCTCTGCTATTTATAGCAGCTGTACTACACCTCATAGCTGAAATACCAAACTTCAAAGCCTGCTGTCTAGTGGTTGTGTGTCATTCAGATCCTTTTACTGCCCCTCTAGTGCTTCATCCAGACACCTTCGATAGATTGTTCCAGTGACACTGCAGAACTGCATCGCACAAATGACTCCCATGAGCTGCAGTTTGATTTCTTCTACCTGCCTGTGAGTGATTGTTTTGTTAAACACAGAGAGTGTTCAAATGGCAATGCTGAGTATTCAAGAGTCCATTCATAAATTGTAACTATTCAAATTGTACTTCAAATCGAACAAAATAGTTTTATAAGTAATAGTACTGTTTAGGTTTACATGGAGTAGCAGTGTGGCAACTGCCACCATCTTGTGCCAGAGCAGGCCAAAACAGACCGTAAGATGTTTTTGCAAATGCTATGTGATCCATAGTCTAATTGTCATCCCATCCCTTTCTCAGTACTCCGTGTACAGCTGTATCCTGTCCCTCATTGCGTGTGGAGTCTTCCTCAGGGTGAGCTTCGAGCTGAAAGTCCTCTTCCTCGCCGTGGCCTCTACAACCTACTACATCATCATCCTCAGCACCAAGAGGGAGCTCTTCATGGCCTACGGACACTTCCTCTGTTTTCCACGCAGTAAAGGCTGGAACTGCAGCAGGTGGGACTGAACTCTTGGAGTAAATCCTGTATTCCTGTCAGGTGGATTTTAAGTGTACTGTTTCCCTGCTCCCACACTTTTGCCCTTCCGTACCTTTGGTGGCATTTTATAAAGGGTTGAAAAATTTGGCAAGGAGATGGGAAATGAAAGATGAATGACAGTGTAGTCCTGGGAATGAGTAGCAATTTGATATTATTCACTTTCTATTATTTCATGTATCCTCTAGCTCAGCGGTAGGGCTGTAGTCAACCAAAGAAAATCTTGGTCGAGTAAAGTCCTGAAATTTCGACCAAAAGTCGGCTAATCGGGGGGCGGCGGGAACACACACACACACACACACACACACACACACACACACACACACACACACACAAAAAGTAGGCAGTAGCCTACCTGGTAGCCTTGTCTGCCTAAATCAATTATAAATAAGGCCAGACAAAAAAAAAATTTGGGTTCTGGTTCCTGACTGAGTGTCCCTTTTAACCCCCGAGTCAGGTTATTTTATTGGCCTCTGTGTAGAAATAAAATAAAAAAATAAAATAAAGGCACTGTGCGACCGAGTGTGACCTTGTTGGCATTGGGCAAAAGTTAAGCAGGGCTTTTATTTTGATGTTGCACTCGCCTTATTTGTGATGTTCTCGCGTAACTTGATGGAATCACATACCACTGACAGCACTGGCTAGAAAGAATGGACTTCTGCACGGTGTGTGTGATTTGTCCTCGCAAAGCACCAGTGAAAATAATCTGACTACAAGAGAAAACCTTCGCAGATGTAGTGAAAGAGGTGAAACAGTGCCATTGCAGATTTGCAAATGCAGGAGGCAAACATTGACGGATCCCCCGTCATGTTTTCCTGCTGCCCCCAACGTGGAGCTTGGCTCTATGGCGGTGGGCGTGATGGGTGTATTCGACTTCAGGTACCTAGCGCTGCAATGCGAGCCAGAGAGACCACCCTCTGCTAGGAATAATGCTGCGCCGTCCGTTAAAAAGGTGGTAACTTATGCAAATATTGAATTAATTATATTTAAAAAGCAACCCATGCGTCGCTTCTGAAAATAAAAAAAAGAATAGAATAAAATAAAATAAAATCCCTACCTACCCATCCTTCCCATGAATAAATAAAATAAAATAAATCCCCTCTACCCATCCTTAAAATGCTAAATAAAATAAAAAATAAAATAAAATAAATTCCCTACCTATTCATGCCCTTAAATGACAAGGAACCGGAACCCAAGGTATTTTTTTGTTTGGCCTAAACATAAACAACTAGTATTTGCAGTATATTAAATCGTTTTTGACCTAATTATTTTGCACTGAATGACACACTCGAGTCGGTCAGCTCTGACAGCGTTGCATCACGTGCACCTACGCAATGTCATAGCCTATGATTTCCGAAAATAGTACAATGTCAAGCTGCCGTCATCGCGGGTGTGTGCGCCTGCAGTTATAAAACGATTATTAGACTAAAACTTTGAAATATGCCAATTCTGATATGTTTATACTCAAAACTGGTGGAGCAACCTAACGCAGACATGTTAGTTTACCGTTTTTAGGTGATATGCCATGTTGGTCGTTGAGCTGTGATACGCAAACTGTTGTTTGCAAAGTTTGCATTTGACTTTTTTTCCATCTATTTTGGTAAAATGCTGCCACACTGACGACCTCTTTGACATGGTAGAGGACTAAATGTTCATTAGACGTTCTTAATTAAGCAAATATTCTGAAAACCAAGCCTAATTTTTTCTTCAATTCAGAACATACGGGCTGTGTCCGCCAGTGGGTTGGGCTAATCCAAAATCGTGAAAACAAGGAGGATGTTCTGAAGACAGACTGTTACCTGTGAAACAGGGTGTTCTGAAAACACCCCCATCAGCACTTAGTGCTTTACTCCTGATAAAATTAACACGGCAAATAATCAACCAATCAGATTTTGGTCTACCAAGAACTGTGAACTGGTCATCTTGTGACCCCAAAAGTTATCTCATTGTCCCCAGTTTGAGAACTATTGCTCTATCTTAACCTTACCCAACGGGCTTAATATTACAAAATGCATGAGAAATCACTTAAGTGCAAGAATATCAGCTCTTAGTTACTCTTGTGCATTTCAAAGGGAAATGAAATGGTGGGAATTGAACCAAAATACAGTTACATTTGAAGCATGTATGTAACATTCATATCGGAACAGTTTACACTGAGTGTGGACATCATCATAGGCAACTGGCTCTAAGGAGTACATGGGTCAAAGCTGCACTGACCTGACAAGAGATGTTGGAACAATTATTCTTATTTCCCTGGATTAACAAAATACTTAAATGAAACTGACATCCTTCCATGAATGCCCTCCTCTGTCCTCCAGCACTGAAGATGAAGACATCCTAAACGGGCTTGGCCTTGTTAAACATCCCCAGGTGATGAGTTGCATTTATATCACCTTGTTTCTGGTCACTATGCTCATCATCTCACAGCAGGTAAGGACAACACACTTCTCATTCTCTCTTTCACTGTTTCTTTCCCATTTTTATCCCCCACTTACCATATAGATGCAGAAGTGGAAGTAACTGTACTGTGTACAGTGTACTTTTTTGAGTATTTTTTATAAGTCACTAATTGTCTGTGCTTAGGTACATTTTTGCTTGAGTATTGTTGTTCACTACATTTTTAAATCCATTAGAGTACAAATGATAAGTGACAGATTGTGGAACTTTTCACAATGAATGCTCACCAGTAAAGATGACAAAAGGAATCTGCTTCTACTTTGTTTGTTCTACTTTTTGTTGTTTCCAACTTCCAACAAAAAGGGCACAATAAACTACTGCAGATGGTCAATGGAAGTGAGGACTGTTCAGACTCTATGAGCAAAAATGTGGTATAAGTGTGAAAAAAGAGGCAAAATATCAGTGAGCTGGCCTGATGATGTGAACCATGTAGACTCAACCATTATATTATGTTACTCCACATTTGTCATTTGAGGGCCCACTCACATTGACAAGTTTGAGCCCGTATCGTGCTAAAGCCAAAATCCCCCCCTCCCCAGTCCCCGGCTGGCCTGCACTCACATTACCTTTTTCCCAAACGCGCCCAAGCACAATTGCCCCCGGTGTGCACGTCATCACGTTGAAATACGACAACAACAGGCATGGCCCGACGTCATTATAAATAAATGTAGTTCAAATACATCATGTCTTCCTTTTAACTAAAAAACGTTTTTGGTCCTTTTAATCAGACATGGGATGTTTATTTACCTTGACCGTTTCGGAGGTAACTTCCTCCTTCTTCAGAAAGGTCCAACTGACAGCCGGAGCGGCACCTGTCAGATCCGGCAGCCCGGGTGACCGGGTGGCCGCACACCGCGTGGTGCCGCGGCCAGTGCCGGCCAGTGCCGACGCGGTGCCGGCCAGCACCAGGTCTGCCGGATCTCCGCACACAGACTGCTGTACTTTCATTATAAACCGACTTTTGTTTATACGCGGTTGCAGCAGCACAACGGACAATGACACAGACAACATGGTTGATTATTGATTGCGCAACGCGGCCATTCGCCGGTAATCAAGCTGCGCACATTAAACAATTTTGCAGAGGCAGGAGGAAAGTTGCATGATTTACATCCGCGCACTGCGTGCGTGACCGTGCATGTGCTCGTGTACGCGCCCGTACCGTGCAGAAGCACACCCCTTCCAACCGTGCCAGAGCGGGGGAAGTGTACTGTATTCAAGCACGATACGGAGCGATCACACTGGTCAAAGAATCCGGATTTTAAGGGCAATCGTGCTTGGGCGCGGATCAAACTTGCCAGTGTGAGTGGCCTCTGAGTCTACAGGGTCCTCACTTCAATCAACCTGCCACAATTTTTCAGAATGCCCCTTTAAAAGAGTCTCGTTTGATCCATCTTCGTTCATCCTTTTATAACTATGTCGAAAAGATCACACCTCACACAGTTACTGTTATGAAAAACCTTTTACAACAGTAAAGAGTATTTCTACTTGAGTAGCAATTTGTAGTACTCTTTCCACCATGTACTGAGACATTTACAAAACAGTATATGTTGAGTCAGGGAAGATTGTCACTTGTTCACATTCCCCACCCACATGTCCTGTGTTGTTCCAAGGACTGAAACAAAAAGCTATTTGAGGCGGTCACAAACTTGCTTTTCTAACCTCTGGCTGCCACCACCTTCTTCTTCTGTTATTTACACATTCAAATCCTCCATCTTCCCTCACTCCTTCCCTTCTTTTTCACATCACATCCTCACAAAGTGTCTTTGTCTCCTAGAATGAGTCCTGCTTTCGCCAAGACTTCCTATTGAAGAACAAGAACCACACGGAGCAGGACGAGATTGAAACCAGGGAGAATCTGAACCGCCTGCTGCTGGAGAACGTGCTGCCGGCCCATGTGGCAGCTCTATTTGTCGGGGAAAATAAAAAGAACGAGGTGGGACTCCACGCAAACTCTTTACTTAACGAGAAGCATAAGGTAGGCGCCTGGGTTAGGGGTGGATTTCTAAGGCAAACATGCCCCCTCCTCCCTACTCAGCTTCCATCCTGTGCACCGAGGCTCCCATCACTGCACTGGCTGACTCATTGGCACATTTAGTGACTTAAACATCAATACAAGTTTGAAATGAAAATGGGCTTATCAGCAAAGTAATGTAGTTACTGCATACTGTTTAGATAGTTATCAATGGAAAAAAAAAACAGATGCCAAATGAGAAACTTTGAAAACACGGTTCTCATAATTCTAAACTATCTCTCACTTGATTCAGCCATCACTCATTCCCACTTTGAAATGGGGATTGTAACATTGTTATGATCATTATTTATTGACACAGTAGAGACAGAGCCACTCAAGCTTTCATAGCCTAATGTACCCACCTAAAGTGTATTAGTCAGTTTGCAAAATGTAAACAAAAATTAGACATTTGTCAGTATTTAATTTTTGTTAATATTCTATTAGGAACCCTGTAACCATGACTTGTTGGTGTGTTCTCTCATGAATGAACAAGGCATAAGATTATGTTTTCCCATCTTCACAAACAAGGAAATAAAGGAAATGAGATTTTAACAATATCATAGTCAGGATAATAGAAATCCAAGTCTGTCTCTAGTGATTTGAGTGGAGTGTTTTCAAAATGCTGAATAGGTTATTGATAAGAACATAATAAACTTAAAAGAACAACAACAACAAACAATTAGACGCAAATATGTAGTATTTGTTGGCTCAAAAGAGTTCTTACTGTCTTGCTGGTGATAATTTTACATATGTCCACAGTCATAAATTTATAGTGCAAGAGCATAATTGCAGTAAATGCAAATGTGCATCATTGGCTATTCCCTTTTTCAGATTTACAGGTGGACACTCTTTAACTAAGAAAGTGCAATAGGTGCATTTTCAGCAATATATTTAGGTCACATGTATAATTGCAGGTCAGATTGTGCAAGCAGATGCACAGAGCAGTGCAAAGAGTGAGATTTTCTGATGAAAAAAAGGAAGTTTTTTCTTCTAAAAGGCAGTCTGTATACTGACCATACATGGCACTCTAGGAAGTTAAGCTTGTTTCTATTTCGTCCCTTCTGACCGCCAGAGGCGGTGCTTTAAGCACTGAATAGTCCCTTCGCGCATGCGCAGTTCGAGTATGTATACCAAAAAAGTCACCTGTGACACCTGGATGACCCGGAAAGGGTATAAGTTCCGGGGTCAACCGGCACATCATTTCCTGTTTTCTTCTCGCGTGCGAGTCGCAGGCAGTAGCAGCTCAGGCTAAGCGTTTTTTTTCTGAAACTATAATATACCGTTGCTGGTAGCCCTGTGATCTTTATAGGTCGGAGCTGCGGAGCATTCGCCCTCCAAGGGCTGCAACGGAACCACATTCCTATTGGGATTGTTTGACGGTTTGTTGTGTTTCTTCACTCACAACCGGATTCGAGGTATGTTTGTTTGATTTATATTTATATCGCTACATTGTGGTGAGGCTGGCGTGTGCGCTTTGCCCCCCCCAGTATTGCATGCTTGCAAAATATAAGTTTACTACCGAGTTAACTTTGCTTCGGTCGTTGTTTTGATTGTGATATCATTTGTTGGTGACGGCAGCGTTCGCGCTTTCCGCTCCCATTGTAAGTTCATTTCGTTCCATAATATAGTTTTATTATTACCTAAGAGGGAATTCGCCGAAGTCTTTTGCTTCGGGTGTCTTTTGTTTAGCATTGAACAGTTTTTGTTGGTGAAGGCAGCGTTTGCGCAGCCCGCTCCCGCTTGCTGATAATTGTTTGTTGCGCACTGTTGCGCTGTGATTAGTTTGTGATTACAACGGTGAACGTCTTGCAGCAGTGAGGTGAGCGTCTGCGCTCACCTCCGCTGTTGCAGATTAGCTTCCTGCTGGGCGCCTTGTAGCGGTGAAGGTTGTGTTCACGCCCCCGCTCCTGCTACAGGCTCACCACCAACGTAGGCGCTTGCGGCAGTGAAGGCAGCGTTTGCGCTCCCCTCTCCTGCTACGAGCCAGCTTCCTGCCGGTTGCATTACAGCGGTAAGTACGGTGTTTTCACCCTCGCTCCCGCTGCAAGCCTGCACCTCCTAGAACCCCTCTGCTGTGCAGGTTGTGTGTTCGCATCCTTCCCTCAGCTTAGGTGGTTGGACCAGAGCTCTGATGATGGAGAATGCACATCATTGTGTTGACTGTGGGACTGCTTTGTCGGAAGATGACGGCCACGACCTCTGTCCGGTGTGCCTCGGCCCAGACCACCTTCGAGAAGGACTCTCTGACAACGCCTGCATGAACTGCAACTGTATGTCGTTTGCGTCAAGGGCTGCTAGGCTGGCTCAGGTAGACCATTCAATAGGTGGAGACGACCTCCCACCATCTGGTAAGTTGCCTCCAGCCCAGTCTACTCGTTCAAAGCGCAGGAGAGAGGCATCAACTGCAGCTGCTCCTACTGAAAAGAAAAGGAAGTCGGATAGCAGGCTTGCTGAGCAGGTACAGAAGCTTTCTGCTGAACTTGCGGAGATGAGGTCCCTTTTCCAGACTCGTCAGTCTGATGCTCCCCCAGTAGACACAGAGATGTCATTACAGACCCCACCTATGCCCTTGCTGCTTCCGGAGGAGGATGTACTTTCTCTTGCGGCCTCAGCCACTGACTTTGGTATGCAAGAGGATGAACACTCCCATGCTTCAGAACTGGGTTCCCATTCTTCAGTTCAAAGCCCGCAGAGTATGCTTGGGGAGTCGGACGCCTCCATGTCCGACATACTACGCATGGCCGTGGATCGCCTACAGGTACAGATCCCACAGCCAGCCCAATCAACACCAGGGACCGCCTTCTTTAGGCGGGGCGGCGCTTCCACTTCCTTCACTGTCCCTCCTTCGAGGGATTATCTCCAGGAACTGCATTCATGTTGGCGAGACACTGGAGCCTGTTCTCGTCTCACTTCTGACGGCCGGGCACTGGCAGCTATGCATGATGCGGCAGCGGTTGGCCTCGACCGGATGCCTTCTATCGAACCGACTATTGCGTCCCTCATTGTGTCTCCCGATGAGGCAATGCGGGCAGCTGCCAGATGTCCTCGACCTCAGTGCCGGGTCACAGATGACCTGATATCAAGGGCATATAATGCCGGAGCACGGGCTGGTCGCATTGGTAACTCGCTTTCCCATCTCTTGCTGGCCCTGTCTGCATCACTACAGGACAGCAGTGCTGATGTCTCCACAGCTAATTTCAGTGATGCGTCACTACAGGCGTTTGCCTTAATGTCGAGGGAACTGGGGAGGATGATGTCATTCTTGGTGCAAGCTCGCAGGCAAGTGTGGCTTGCGCAGGCGCCCTTGACGGAGGCATGCAGGAGGGCCCTCCGTGATGTTCCAGTGGAGCCCGGGGAGATGTTTGGCTCAGCCGCTCAGGAGGTGCTGGAGCGCACACTGAAGGCTCGGCAGACCAGGGAAGAGTTCTCAACCCTGGTTAGAAGCATGCCTCCCCCCAACAGACCCAGCAGGTCCAGGGCCCCCATGTCCCGACCCTCGGCCTCTTCCCGGGTTCGCTTACCGCCACCGACTGACTCAAGTCTGCGCCGTAGTCCTCGTCGTCCCACTCAGAGGCCAGCCAGGGACTCTCGCACCACGGCCCGTTGGCCCTCTGCACGACGTGGAGCTCAGGACCCTGGTCGGCGCCCCCCCACGGCCCCTAGAGGTCAGGGGGGCAGTAAATGAGGCATCGGGGCCGGCTGTCGGATATTTCTCCCATCAGCAGCTCGGTTACTGGGCTGCTCACGCTTCGGACCCCTGGGTGATTGCCACCTTAACCCACGGGTACAAGCTTCAATTCCGACGCCGGCCCCCTCCCTCCAGCCGGGTGACGATGACCACCATCAGCGACCCGGCAAAAGCTCAAGCGCTGGACCAGGAGTTGTCCGCCCTCCTGGCCAAGGGCGCGATCGAGGCCGTAGACCCTCTGCAACAGCCCGGAGGATTCTACTCAAAGTACTTCCTCGTTACAAAGAAGACTGGCGGATTCCGTCCGATTCTGGACTTAAGAGGGCTCAACAAATATTTGAAGGTAATAAAATTTCATATGCTGACCACAGCACATGTGTTACAAACTGTCACCCAAGGAGAATGGTTTACATCTGTGGACCTGAAAGATGCTTACTTTCACATCCCCATCGCTCCTCACCACAGGAAATTCCTACGGTTCGCCTATCGAGGCCGTCACTGGCAGTTCAGGGTCCTCCCTTTCGGACTCTCCCTCTCCCCGAGGGTGTTCACCAGGTGCATGGCAGCGGCCCTGGCACCCCTGCAGTCTCAAGGGGTAAAGGTTCTGCCATACTTGGACGACTGGCTGGTTTGTGCTCCATCCAGAACTCAAGTGGTTCAGGACACGGATCACCTTCTCTTTCACATTTCCCAACTAGGCCTGAAAGTGAACGCAGAAAAGAGTTGCCTGGAGCCCTCTCAGTCTACGGTCTTCATCGGTGTGGCATTAAACACACTGACCATGAAGGCTTGCCCGTCCCCTCAACGTGTGGACGACATTCTTCACCTGCTCTCTCTGTTCCGCAGAGGCAGATCATTGCCCCTTGTCATGTTCCAACGCCTCTTGGGCAAACTAACGTCAGTATCGGCCGTTGTTCCGTTGGGCTTGCTGTCGCTACGCCCTCTGCAGAAATGGCTGAACAGCTTCCACCTGGACATAAGGCGACACAGACACAGAAAAATCAGGGTGTCTCGGCAATGCATCCTTGCCTTAGCTCCATGGAGGGACAGGGCCTATCTGTCCAAGGGTGTTCCCATGGGCTCTATTCCCTCTCGGCGAGAGGTTGTTGCCACAGATGCCTGCCCCTTAGGATGGGGTGCAGTGTGGAAAGGCCGAATAGCTCAAGGTCAGTGGCCCGTACGAGATCAAGCCAGACATATCAATGTGCTAGAGCTGCGAGCAGTACATCTGGGCTTGAAGCACTTTCTGCCGTATCTGAGAGGACGACATGTACTCATACGGTCGGACAACACCTCGGCAGTTTATCATATAAATCACCAGGGCGGCACCAAGTCTGCACAGCTACTGCAGGTGTCACAGGAGCTCCTGACATGGGCAGCCCCCCGACTGACCAGTCTGCGGGCAGTATATGTCCCAGGGGAGCAAAACCAGTTGGCGGATTTCCTGTCACGTCACAAGCCTCCACCTGGAGAGTGGCGCCTTCATCCAGAGGTGGTACGCACTATCTGGGGTCTCTTCGGCAGAGCAGAAGTGGATGTCTTCGCCTCAGAAGCGACGACCCACTGTCCCCTCTGGTTTTCTCTGATGGAGACAACCAGCCCTCTTGGCCAGGATGCGCTGGCTCACCCCTGGCCAAAGACCCTGTTATATGCATTCCCTCCGCTTCCTCTGATTTGGCCGACACTTCAGAGGGTCCTTCAGGATGGTCACAGACTCTTACTGGTGGCCCCTTTCTGGCCAGCAAGGACATGGTTCCCTCTCATTCACAGACTGTGCTGCGGTACACCCTGGCGCCTCCCCTACAGGAAAGACCTGCTGTCTCAATTGGGGGGGCAGATTTGGCATCCCAATCCTCAGAACCTCCAGCTGTGGGTATGGCCACTGGAGGGCCCGAGTCGTTGCTGAGCGGCTGTCCCGATGCTGTTCGGGAAACCATCTTGAATGCCAGGGCATCATCCACCCGTCTGCAGTATGACAATAGGTGGAAGCTATTCAGTAACTGGTGTGCAGGTCGGAAGGCGGACCCAGTTAATTGCTCAATACCGACGGTCCTGGAGTTCCTGCAGTCTCTCTTGGACAAGGGCAGGTCTCCTTCAACTCTTAAGGTGTATGTAGCTGCTATTTCGTGTCATCATGCCAGAGTGGACAATAACACTGTGGGGGGTCACAGTCTGGTGTCCCTTTTTCTGAAGGGGGCCTGGAGGCTGCATCCCCCAATATCCCAGAGAGTTCCGGCATGGGACCTCTCCCTGGTGCTCCATGCCTTATGCCAGCCTCCGTTTGAGCCTCTGGCTCAAGCGGAGTTGAAATGGGTGGCTTACAAGACTGCTTTCTTGCTGGCCATCACGTCAGCAAAGCGCATTGGTGAGCTGCACGCTCTATCGGTAAGTGCTTCGTGTTTACGATGGAACCATGATGATTCGACTGTCACTCTTTGGCCAAATATGTCATTTCTCCCAAAGGTGCTGTCTCGGTCATATTTGAATCAGCCTATAAGGCTCACGCGGTTCAACCCCCCAGTAGGGGATGGAGGGGACGAACCGGAACTGTTGTGCCCGGTACGGGCACTCAAAACCTACATTGCTGCTACTGCAAGTGTTCGTCAGTCCGAACAACTCTTTATTTGTCATGGTGGGCCTCAGAAGGGTTCTGCTCTCTCTAAGCAGCGTCTCTCCCATTGGGTCGTGGATGTCATCGCTCACGCTTACATGTTGGCTAACCGCTCTCTGCCACCTGCTGTGAAGTGTCATTCAACAAGGAGCATATCCACATCATGGGCGGCCCTGAGAGGCGTACCTCTAGGGACCATCTGTGCAGCTGCCTCATGGTCATCACCAAGCACATTCTGCAGGTTCTACAGGGTGAACGTGGCCACTCCTCCTCCATTAGGAGTTGTTCTCCAGCCAGAATCCTCAGGTTCTGCGCAGTGAGGTATTCTTTTTCGATTATGGTCCCGGTCCTCGACCTTGTTTCTGTAGCTACCAGGGCCCACAGGGTATTGCGGCTATTACCCCATCCACTGGGTGTAGCCTTCCTACTGGAGTCCTTGATTCTGCTCAATGAGTTTGTAGTCAGGATTCCTCGTGACACTTTTGGTATAAGTCATTCAGTGCTTAAAGCACCGCCTCTGGCGGTCAGAAGGGACGAAATAGAACGATGAGTTACGAATGTAACTACGGTTCTATGAGTCCCGAATGACCGCCAGAGCGCTCAGTCACTCAGAATCCTCGTGATCACGCGAGAAGTTTCTGTAGGAAATGATGTGCCGGTTGACCCCGGAACTTATACCCTTTCCGGGTCATCCAGGTGTCACAGGTGACTTTTTTGGTATACATACTCGAACTGCGCATGCGCGAAGGGACTATTCAGTGCTTAAAGCACCGCCTCTGGCGGTCATTCGGGACTCATAGAACCGTAGTTACATTCGTAACTCATCGTTTTACCTCATTAGGCTTTCTTGTGGGAATTATATGTGTGGTTATTTTTTGTCGCCAGTGGCTGGCTCACATCTCGATATAAGCACATGACATGAAGCACAGTACTTGCATTGACAGATCACTTATATGTCTCAAGAGGGGAAGTGTGTGAGAGGTATGGTAAGGGTCATTAAGATATTTTTGACAGCAGCTCTCTTGTAGAGGTGAAAACTGATGACATGTTCTGTCATATCTCACATTTTGGCCTGACCTAAAACCCAGGCTTTGTCAGAAGTGGCTCTCTGTTCTCATGCTTTCCAGTGTCTCTTGCCAACAGCAAACATTTGCTCTGTCATTCGTGTGTGTTTGTGTGTGCGTTGGCCACTTCATCTTCATTACATGTGCAGCAACTATAGGTAGAACGAGTACTGTAATATCTTTCACAAGTAGAAATATTTTACTCAAATAAAAACTGTACTTGACTCTGTAAGAGTACCTGTTTGCTCAAATAAGATTTCAAATGGAGCATTTTCTGCATGCTTTAAAATGCTCTACTTTAATCATTACTTATTTAGGTATGGTACTTGTAAACAATTTGCTTAATCGTTATCAGTTCAGTGTTTCAGCTCAAAGTTTGTGTAGTTTGTTTGAGTATCTCTTTTTAATTATATCAGCAGAGCTTGTACTAACTGAGTCAGGAATGGTTGTGTTACGCATTCACTAATCTTATGTCTAAAACAATTTGCTGATATAAAAGTTGGAGCAAATTCTTGAAATGATATTGCAGGAAAGGTAAGTGTAGTCAAAAAGTTAGTTACTTAAAGAAAGAAGAGACCTTGCTCAATTATGGCAACTAATTGTGATTAGTTACTTTCCGTGTCTGGCTGATAACTCTAAACTCTTGTTTGGTGAAATCACTAATGGTGCTTCTTGGGTTTTTCTTTTTGTTCAATAGGACCTCTACTACAAGTCCTATGACTGTGTGTGTGTGATGTTCGCCTCGGTACCGGATTTCAAAGAGTTTTACACAGAGTGCGACATCAACAAGGAAGGCCTGGAATGTCTGAGGCTTCTCAATGAGATCATTGCCGACTTTGACGAGGTCAAGAGAAACAGGAGAGAGAAGAACCTCTTTCAACTTTTTACAGTCTTTTATTACCAAGTGTTATTTTATTACATCTCTGTGCTGAGCGTCTGATTCTTTCATTCCTTCCTGGTGGTTGCTTTTAATGTTGGTTCTTTAGGAATTTTAGCTTTTTCTACACTTGGAGTCAAGTCCCCCTTTATGACTGTCAGATAAATTTCTAAAATGTAAATGCCAGTAGGAATAAATACATGATGAAAGAAGGAATCAATGACTAATCAGGCAAAATGCCCAAATGACTCATATTTCTGCTCTGTTTTTCCTAAACCCAACAGCTGCTGTCCAAGCCAAAGTTCAGCGGTGTGGAGAAGATCAAGACAATTGGCAGCACGTACATGGCTGCTGCAGGGCTCAGCGGGGCTCCTGGCCAGGAGAATAATCAGGTAGTTGGAGCATTGGACCAGAGCCACAGCAGGGTTAAATCAGCATTACAGTGTCTGAGCATTTATTTTTAATCTATATGAAGCTCCAGATGGGTGGGGTTTACTATATCAGGACAATCCAGATATTGTCATTTAAGTTGTCAATAACTCTTCTTAAGAATACCTATTTGTAAGGTGCACTGTGCAAAACTGCACTGAAGTGAGAACCTGTAACTTGACTCAACTGAGAAAAAAATCAACAACCAAGAAATAAGCGTGAAATTTGATGGTTCACTGATAAATTGTGTGCTCATTCCATGTTTATGTCAGCTGAATGTAAATGGCTCTTGCGTATAACTACCCTCAGTTTTGCATGGAGCACCTTAAACATGTTTTCTTGGTGTTCATTTTATCACTGTCAATGTATCCCTTGTTAAAGTGTTGATCACAATACCTCGATTAACTTTTATTTGAAACCTTTAAAATTTGTTCTACACATTCATGTTCTCCAGAGGTTGAACCCTACTGACACTCGGTGACCCCTTGACCTTTTCTCCAGCATCACCACCATCAATTTGTGAAGGGCATTGTGGATTTGCCAAAATGGGTTAAATACAAAGGATATCTACACAAAACTGCTGGAGGGAAAATCACAATATTAGCTTAACTAAGACTCGCTTCACGTACACAATTGGTGTCATTGTTACTTTAATTGTTATGGTTAGCTTTTGATATATTAAGTACTGATATAGGATAGTGGATTAAACTGTTGATATGGTCTGCTTGAAATGTCCCAAAATACAGTTTATAAGGACACCCTGCAGCCAATCAGATTCACAGTGACCATGATGTAAAATTAATGTTTATAGCTAATTTTATTGTCCCGTTAATCTGACACAGGTCTGTTGTAAGTATATTAAGTGGTTGCTGACAAGAGTCACATTTGTCTTTTATTAGCTTTTTTCTGCTTCTGACACACCATGGGCATTCCCAGCATGTCAGGGGCTGCAGCTGGATGCTGTTGTTATTTGTAAACTCAGTAACATGAGCACTAATGTAAGCAAACCACAAGAGAAGATGTGCTGGATGTTTTCCATCGTGAATAATCTCATTCCTGTGGCCAACCACTGTTCCCCAGTGGTTGGCTAAACTGTTGAACTAAATTAGGGACATAGGTGTCAGTGAGGATTCAGATTGCTTCAGGGACATACCTACAGTAGTGATACCTAGCAGTATCACTGCCATCATTAACCTCAGTGTGGTAAATCCCACCAATCTGGTTCCATAAATATTAAGTGATGTCATTTTAGTTACACTGTGTGCAGCACCAAATAGGACTAAAAACTCTCATTTTATTGAAAGAGAAGTTGTTATGCTAATGTATAACACATGCTTATTGGCTTGTCACTAAAGTAATCAAGTGACATTTTGTGTTGAGTGACTCGGCTGTGACTGTGTGTTGCTTCAGGACAAGGAGAGGCAGCAGGCCCAAATAGGGAACATGGTGGAGTTTGCCATCGCTTTAATTGGCAAGCTGGATGGCATCAACCGACATTCCTTCAACAGCTTTCGGCTCCGCGTGGGTGAGTACACATACTGTAGCCTCGTGGCAGCTTCAGCTTAAATGTAGCACATTTCATTGAGGAAAATCTGCTCTGTACCTCATCAAGTTCTGTAAGTGCTGAAACGTTAACATCACACGTTTCCTTGGTTATGCTGTGTGTGTAAGGCATTCAAATACTACCAAGATTCAAACCATCTTGGTTTCCTAGATTTTGATCTGTGTAACCCCATCTGAGAAGATTTTTGTTGTTAAATATGATTTGGAACAGAATTATATCACCGTAGGCGAGGTTAAATCTGCCCTCCATACATTTGTCTGGATAAATGTACCAGCTGTCTTCCTAAAATGTTGGAAGTTAAGTGTATACACAAGCTGTTCACATACAGTTGATACTTTTAGACAAAACCTGTTGTGTCTGCAGTCCTGACATACAGTCACCCCAAGATCTTGAGATCTCCAAGTCTCAGATAAAACATCTACAATTCTTGGGAGATAAAAACACACATAACTATACCAATCTCTGTGCAAACACTCAGTTTGCACAGAGATTGGTATAAACCATTTTCAACGGCACTCTTATCTTAAAACACCATGACTGGGAAATCAAATCCTCTGAATTCCCCTTTTGAAAGTTTTTTCTTTGTTTAAAGAGCAGTTGTGTTTAGTAAGTGTGTCATTCCTTTGACTGATTTGTGATAACAATTTTTTGCCAGTGCTCTGAGAAGGCCCGCCTCAGTTTACCTTACAAAAGGTTTAGGTGCAAAAGGTGATAATCCACGATTCTTTTTTTCTGGAGTTTGGCATCACCTTTGGTGTCATTAATTTGATATTTTGTTCTCCATTGAGGCTCTGGACTGCCATAATAATAAAGCCACTTATTGTACACTGGGGTTTCTAATATTCCTTCTGACATGTATGTTTTGTCCTCAGAAAAATGCTGTTTCTGTTTACAGTAGACACACCACAGTACTCTTTACTGTCATGTAAAGGTGTTTAGATGTTTAGAACAGCAAATGGAAAAAGCTTTCATGAACTGGATAATTATTATATGGTATTAGTCATTAATAGAGTAGCAAAACCAACAAAATGGTTATATCTACAAATATAAATACAGTGCTCAGCATAAGTGAGTACACCCCCTTTGAAAAATGACTTTTATCCATTTCTCAGTGAATATGAGAACAAATCACTGTACTTTGGCAAAACTGAGTTTTATGAAACATTTATTTTATTAACATAAAAGTGCTCACCTAACATCATTAGGATAAGAAAATAAGACATTTTATTCAAAGGAGGTGTTACAAAAATGTATCTTTTCTCCATTCCTGGAACTTAAACTCTTTCAGATCCTGGAGGCAAATGCTAGACGGGCTTTTGTGCTTGGGCTTCAGCAGTGGCTTTCTTCCTGGATCACACCCATGCATGCTGCTCCTCTGCAGTGTTGTGGTGTGTCACGCGAAACACTCACTCCAGTTTGACTTTCTAATGCTTTAGCGAACTGTGGGGAACTGGCATGCTGAGTATCTTCAACTCTCCTCACCACAAAATGCTTATGTGGAGGCCTGGACGCCTCTTTTTTTTTTTTTTTAGAATCACTTTTGCTACTGTATTTCAACTTACTAACAATGCTGAACACATTTTCTTGTAACCTTGACCATTTTGTACAAAGAAATTATTTTCTTTGTCAAGTCTTGGTACATTTCTCTTCCTTGTGGTGCTGTTTTTGTCAGTATTGAATGGGAGTGGATTTTCTCTCTTAAATACCAGCCTTAATTGTCAATTATCTGGCAGCCACCTGTGTGATGATCAATTAGACTCATCAGTTGGTAAACTCCTATTAATTAGAATTTAATCAGGTTTTGTTCCTAAGACATTCATTGGGGTGTACTCATTTTTGCACCATGATCATAAATCATTTTGTTAGAAAAGTTCCAATTTTGTTTTTGGTACTGACTAATCACATTGCTGGAATGATAAGTCAATTGGTAGAAAATTAATCATAATAATTTGTAATTATAAGTATTATCTATCTATCTATCTATCTATCTATAGATAGATAGATAGATAGATACACACACACACATATATACATACATATACACATATACACATACATAATAATTTGTAATAATATATATATATATATATAGATAGATAGATAGATAGATACACACACACACACACATACACACACACACACACACACACACACACACACACATATATATATATATATATATATACACACACACATTAGAATTTTTTAAATTGTTTAATCATTTTAGTCATTGATCAAATGTAGGAAGTTCCTGAACTCTGTCTTGCAGAAGAAACATTTATCAGTGATTTATCAAATACAAATCTCAAACAGGGTGTCACAGGAGATGTAAGTGGGGGCTCATGCAGAGACGAACACTGTTTCTGGTAGAAAGACGTGCAGTGAACTTGGCGCTCATTGGAAAACAGGACAGACAGTATGTAACTCATAAAAATGCAGCTGGATCCACTCTTACCAAGGCACTGAAGAACAAGGTGATGAAGGTGGAGGACAGATTAAAAACTCTTTATTAACATAGCTGTGAGCCAATGTGTTACCAAGCAGGTCTTTATCAGGGTGGAGGATGAAGATGAAGATGGCTTGGTCGAAACACAGTGGCTCACAGACGGGTTAATAAAGGCTTTTTTATTTGTCCTGCTCTAGCTCTTGAGTGCATTGGTAAGAGCCATTTACATTCAACTGCTAACTCATAAGCCATCCTTTTAAACAACTTTATACACTAAATGGTTAATCAACTAAGAAAAAATAATTGATAGATTAACCAACAACCAACAAATTAATTATTAGGTGCAGAGATAGTCAAAGTAGTTATATATATATATTTTTTTAGATTGAGTCTAGTTGGTTGTGCAGCTCCTGACCCAGCCTGTTGGTGTTGACAGGTATAAATCACGGCCCAGTGATAGCAGGGGTGATTGGTGCGAGGAAGCCTCAGTATGACATCTGGGGCAACACCGTCAACGTGGCCAGCAGGATGGAGAGCACTGGCGAGCTGGGAAAGATACAGGTACCCTCACCACTGTCCAATAACGGCAGAGACTAACTGCTAACTGTACCTGTTTAGCTTTCACATCACACAGAAACTCTACCAACATAACGCTTTCATTAGGCGTGTCAGCTTTTCAGGAGCTAAAAAAAATGGCCTTGTTGTTAGCCTGACAACTGTGCATTTCTGTGTTTGTTGTACCACCCCGAAATGTTACTGGAACCACGCACAAAAAAAGAGAGTTGAATTTGTTGATGTTTTGACGGCTGTGGCTGCAGCCATGTCTGACATGTCCCCGTCTCTACTTCCAGGTTACTGAGGAGACGTCAGATGTGCTGCAGAAGCTGGGCTACTCCTGTGAGTGTCGAGGTCTCATCAGCGTCAAGGGCAAAGGGGAGCTGAAGACCTTCTTTGTGTGCACAGACATGAGCAAGCAGCAGGGCATGGGCCTGAGCTGAGGCCAGGCTGGGACACACACACACACACACACACACACACACATACAAACACACAAACGCACACACACACTCTAAGCCTGGGGTCTGCTGGCACAGCCGACTTTCACAGACACTCATGTACACAAGTGGAGACACTGCAAGTGTTCAGACAGACCTGATTGCACTGTTTCTGTGATGGTGCCGACTCAAAATATGGAGCCTGATTAAGGACTCGGAGGGAGTGCGTTCTCACTGTGGTTGGGACGTGTCGAATTGTCAGGATTTGGCAGTCGTGGATTGCATGCTGGAAAGGTGTACATACACTTGCCATCTATTTTCTATTCAAACACACATTCATGTCCAGTGGTCAGTCACTTTTGTACTTCTCTGTCTATAACTTAGATGTTTGTGATGGACAAATTGTGTGTTGTACTTAACGCCAAATACAGTTGTGTACTTGCTGAAGAAAATTCTTTGAAAAATGAAACACGCTTCTAAATCTGAAATACGAAGTATGCTCTTAGGATCACATGTTGAAGCCTGTACTGTATGGTTTTCCTGTTCGATGAGCTGTGGACACTCTGCTCTGTTACTGTGTAATGGGCAAGGTGTGTGTAAGGCCTTCCTGTTTGAATGTCAGAGACAGACTGGACAAATATGATGGTGCAAAATAATAATTAAAAAAAAAATCACTTTATACAGTTTTTTTTTTGTTTTTTTTGTCTCTAATTAAAGTTAAGAATCAGTTCTCCTGTGAGGTCTAAGTTAGGTTTAGGTGTATAATAATTTTCTGCTAATTCTGACCAGTTCCAGCCAGTAACAGCCATTTAACATTTCATGTATGACAGGGTATTTGCTAAGGAGTTTCAGGAGGAAATACACAAATCCATGTTCTGTATGTTGTCCTCTGCCAGTTGTTTTTTATTCTTTATAGATTAACCAACATCAACCTCCAGTGTGTCTTAGGCTGCCTGTCTGCATACATGCTGCTATGGAAGAATCTGTCTCCTTGGTGTCTTTGAGTCTATTTAGACGTTACTACCAGTCTGCTGAGGCTGGTTTTGTGACAACAGCTCTAATGATCATCTGAAGTGATCTGCATCGCTGTCTGCGCCTCAAAACTTGATTCGTCTTGTGGCCTTACCGCTCAACTGCCATTTTGTCTGTAATTATGGTTACATAATGTATTGGCCTTCATGTGAACAAATGTGAGTTTGAATTTTGTACAGTTACAGAATAAATGGTTTCATACATTTGCCATTTGTAGTAATGTGTTTCACAACATCCAAGATTTATATAAAAGAGGTTTATTGATTGAAATGCATACAAATGTCTCATACATACCAAAAAAAAAAACACCTTTTGTACAAAATGTGAGTTATGAAATTAGCCATGTGGTTGGAGTTGAGGTTTGTTATACAGCAACAACTGGAGGCCTCTCCTGGCAACCAGACAAAGTCTCCATCGGCTCAGCCATCTCCTGCACTGAAAAAAAAAAAGCACATTTAGGGAAATAACTCCGTGTGTGCTGATTTTCTACTGACATGTATTTATAACCTACAGTGGTGCTTAAGTCCCTAACAGTTTTATCAATATCAAGGGGACTGGGTAACACATTCCCAAGTACAGTAACTTAGTTTGATAATAATAACAAATGATTTAAAAAATGTAAAATATGGGGTGTCTGCAAGTTTTAAAACTAATTCAAAGTCTTTACCCATTTGCGTTCCTTGTAAATGTAGTGAGGTTAGTCCTGGATAAAGCAGGAGGTTTACCTGTAGTGAGGTCTATGAAGGGTCCAGCTGGCTCTGGAGGCAGAGAGATGCCCATGGCCTTCCTGATGCCCTGCACGCTGCTGACGTCACACGGGGTGACCTGGCCCGTCAGCTCAGCCAAGTTCTCTGTCACCTTCTCAGCTGCAGACAGAATTAGAGCAAGAGCCGTTTATGAGGGTTACGTCTGTCTTTTTCTACAGGAGAACAGACAATCCACTTAACTTTTTTCTTTATTGAGATGATAGAGCTTCTGGTTGGTGGTACTGCAGGGTGACAAGGGGTTCTTCAAGTAACATCCAGGGTCTCACTCATGAAACATGACCACAACAGATTTGTGTTGAAACTGTTCGCAGAAGCATATTTAATGTGTCAGGTGTTTCCTGGCAGGCTTTGCATTACCAGCTCCTAACAAGACCCCTTTTCTTGAGTGAACTTTGGCTATAATTATTTTAATCTCAGGATCTGAAAAGTTCTTCTTTGGGGACAGTTTCTCATGTCAGTGCAACTAATCCATATTGATCACTATCTCCTTGTATAGTAGTGAGTATTATTCATGGGCGTGGCTTTATACTAAATGATAATGTCAACATAACACCATTTACAATTGAAATCCATCAACATAGGCACATCAATATGATCAATCTGATGCCCACAGCATTCATGGATGTTTTTAGTGTTTTCAGCAGTGTTTTCATGATGGTTTTTAGTCCAAACATTTTGGGCAGAAATGCTCACAAATTTACAAGTGTTTCATCAATAAATGTTGGGCAGGTTTTTCAAGGACAAATTCTCTGGCAAAATGTTTTCTCTGGCAGTTTGTAACTAGAGTATCTGGTCACACACGACCATGTGGGTGTATCTCTCAGATGAGTTTAGCAGCTTTTGTCAAAATAGTTTTCGCCCAAGTAGTTTTTTTGTCAAACTTTGAACACCTAGGAGTTTCACCAAATTCCTTCTCACCAAAGGTGAGAGGTCATTTTGCCAAAAAAAAAAAAAAAAAAAAAAGACAACTCTGTGATCTTTGATGCATTCACAAGCAATATGACTGTGTGGACACACTGTTCATATATATTATACTCTACTAATACCATACAGTTGCTATGGCAACAAAAATCGATAGGTGTCCATACCAAATAGTGACAGTATCTGTCAGTAACTGTAGCTTCAGGAATGTTCACATAAAAATCCACAAGTCACAAATCCACAGTCATGCAGGAGGTATAATAAGGAGAAGAGCTGGGTCGAACTGATACCAACTGTGGCTGAACAGATGAAGCAAAGACTAACACCTACAGAAAGTGACCACTTAGCAGGAAAGATGTAACCTAAAACAAAAGGTCAAGGAGCTTAATGATTTCATCCTTATGATTTCAGCCAGATGAACTCCTGACAGGTCCTCTCTGAAGCAGGGAGGTAAACGACGTGCATGAGCCTGGAGGTAAAGACAGTGTTGTTGGTCTACAGCTGGGAGTGGGGGGAACAAAGGGGCCATGCATCAGGAGTCTCTTACCCAGCTGCAGCTCCTTGGCAGTCGGGGCCAGCAGGCAGATCATGTTAGGTGGCTGCTTGGCACTCAGACGCTCCCTCTGTGCTTCCTGCAACTCATGGAGGAGCTTTGTAGTTTCATCCAGTTTCTGCTGGAAGTGCAGGGCCTCTGCGATTAGGGGGAGAAAAAAAATGCACACAGTTGATACTTCCTGGGTTCCTCCAATTACCTCCCGGTCGCTCCTCCAGTCCTTGGTTACGTATTGAACACAATAGGTCCATTCTTTTTGAACTCTGATATGAATGTCCTCAGTCTTGATGTTTTCTTTGTTCCTACATTAATATCTGACAGTGTTGAGAAACCAGAGAGCCTTCTGGGGGAAAAAAATGTAATTACAAAAAAAATTAAATGTTATAAAAATGTTAATGGCCTTTCAGAAAGGTCTGAAAGGATTCATAATGGAATGCTGAATGACTAATGGCTCATCTAACTGCTTTAGATGAGATTTTTAAAGCACCTCAGCTGCATAGTGTACACAGGGTGATTAGGAATTTGTTTGCATGTCCTGCTGAGACACACATACACTGACACTTTGCAGTGGAGTGGCCAGAACACAGAGGGCACACGAAATTAGAGTTCAGGATCTTTCTCAAAGACCCTCTGACAGGGAAAGACACACTGGCTGAACAGCAAATGTCATCCTCCAGTCAATGTTGCAATCTGGAAACTTGTAGTGAGAAGAACGTGGTTTTTGTTGTGTTTAGAAAACAGGAGAGCATGCACAAATGTTGCAAAAATAGTCTACTTTGTTAGATTTAAAAATGCTTTGATGTTACTGTTATAATATTTAATGTTTGACCTATATTTAAAACACTTAACACAAGCTTTATTAAAAGGTTAAGGTTAGTTTTATTCTGGAGGGAAAGTGACCCTAACATGGACACAGTGGAAATCAAACACGTTTGGTGAACTGAGGTCAACAATTGATTTTCCAAATTCCCTGACTCTCTCTGACTGGAAGAGACTTTGTCAAAATTCAATTAGTTTTCAGAAATTCATGACAAATGTGAACCCTGTCTACTGACGGCCATCCATCAGTTCCATGAACTGGCCACTGAGTGTCTTGCACAAGGGCACATCAACATTAGTATGAGGTGTTTCAAGTTTCCAACAATGTTCAGCCCAAGGTGGAGACAGTGTAACTTTTGGTGCGGAGGGTTCTATGTGTGATGGGAACATACATTTATATAGTGTCACCTGGCTGCATGTAACATTTTCTCTAACTGACATGTATTTTTATTCATATGGCAGCTTTGCATCAGTTTTACATGTGTTTTGCTTTTATTGTTTTCACATTATGTGCAAGTACAGACTGGATTTAATTGAATTTTACCTCCAGACAGGTCCTCGGCAGTCTGCAGGCCTAAGCCCAGGCCTATAGCAGAACTCAGGGAGTCAAGCCTGCTGCCACTGGTTGCTTCAGGTACAACTACCTGAGAAAGGGAAAAAAAATCAGATTATAAAACTGGAATCCACAGAGGATAGCTGACAGTTCATGGGAACATCGAGGTCTTTTGGAGCCTCTTCAGCCACGCTGCTTCCTCGCTCCAATGAAATCAAAAGTACTGTAATGAAAAACTGCAACACCCGAGCAGGGGATGAGGGTAAAATGGAGTGTGTCCAAGCACAGCAAACAGTCAGGACAGAGGCCTGCTGTGTGCCTGATGGAGTGGCCTGTGCTTCAGTTTCCTCTGCTGCTGTGAGGAGCAATTCAGCTGCCTGGCCAACGGGCACAGAAAGAAAACAGACTTTTTTCCAAATCTCCGGTACTGAGCCTTGAAAGCGGCTGAGCAGTACGGGTCTTGGGGAGGGTCTGAGCGAGGGGAGCAGTGCTATGAAGGGAAATGTTTTTTCCACCTGGATCACAGCTGAAGGCGGGCCCCCTGCCATGTTGACACAGCTGGATGCTCCAGTAGCTGTATGGATATGCTGTCTATAATGACACACTGTAAAAAATATCTGCACATGATGTTAAATGCAAGACCATGTTCTTTAGCACCAACACCAAATAACAGCTTAGCAAGATGTTTTCTACAATCTCCTGGAAAATATATCATTGCCTGTGAGGGTGAATAGTATGGGTTATGTAACAATACCCATCATGCTGGATCTGACCTCCACTGCTATTTCATTTATACTGCAGGATGCACAAAACACCCTGTCTTGGTATGACAGATGCTGTCTTTACTAATCACTGAGGATTTAAAAACATGTTTAGCTGGGATTCAGCTCAGGATTTCTTGAATCTCACCTCCATGTTGTCCTTGTCAGGTTGTGTATTTGCTGGCTGTTCCACCTGCTGGGCAGTCAGAAAGACAGACAGAAAAAAAACACAATAAAAACACTGTGAACCTTCAACATATACATATATACACATATCTCATATACAAGACATGCTTCTCAAGTGTTAGCATTTCAGAAGCATTATGTAAAAAATAAAATAAATACATCTATGCTCCAAAATCTACTACTTCTGTTTCTACATTTCTGTTTGGTTCTCCTAAACTTTAAAAATATATTCTGTAAAATGTCAAATTAGGGCATTAATGAAATGTGAAAGCAGATGTTTACTGGCTCTGTGTCCTTGAGGGTTTTGGAATGCTCCCCATTCGTCACTGCATCCAGAAGATTGTCTGCCAGTTTGTACATGTACTCCTCTGATTTGGCCAGGAACTCTGTGATGCTGCTAATCACACACACACACACACACACACACACACACAGAATATATTTACCACTATCAGCAGCAGAGGTGTACTGACAATGACTTCATTCCACATGTATATTGACCGTAGAGTGACAAGCAGCAACTGAACCTCACACACATATACAGTAGACAGACAACAGACTTAACATATGTGTGTGTGTGTGTGTGTGTGTGTGTGTGTGTGTGTATATATATCTATCTATCTATCTATCTATATCTATATATCTATATATATCTATATACAGTACAGGCCAAAAGTTTGGACACACCTTCTCATTCAATGCGTTTTCTTTATTTTCATGACTATTTACATTGTAGATTCTCGCTGAAGGCATCAAAACTATGAATGAACACACGTGGAGTTATGTACTTAACAAAAAAAGGTGAAATAACTGAAAACATGTTTTATATTCTAGTTTCTTCAAATAGCCACCCTTTGCTCTGATTACTGCTTTGCACACTCTTGGCATTCTCTCGATGAGCTTCAAGAGGTAGTCACCTGAAATGGTTTTCACTTCACAGGTGTGCCTTATCACGGTTAATTAGTGGAATTTCTTGCTTTATCAATGGGGTTGGGGCCATCAGTTGTGTTGTGTTACTACACAGCCGACAGCCCTATTGGACAACTGTTAAAATTCATATTATGGCAAGAACCAATCAGCTAACTAAAGAAAAACGAGTGGCCATCATTACTTTAAGAAATGAAGGTCAGTCAGTCCGGAAAATTGCAAAAACTTTAAATGTGTCCCCAAGTGGAGTTGCAAAAACCATCAAGCGCTACAACGAAACTGGCACACATGAGGACTGACCCAGGAAAGGAAGACCAAGAGTCACCTCTGCTTCTGAGGACAAGTTCATCCGAGTCACCAGCCTCAGAAATCGCAAGTTAACAGCAGCTCAGATCAGAGACCAGATAAATGCCACACAGAGTTCTAGCAGCAGACCCATCTCTAGAACAACTGTTAAGAGGAGACTGCACCAATCAGGCCTTCATGGTCAAATAGCTACTAGGAAACCACTGCTAAGGAGAGGCAACAAGCAGAAGAGATTTGTTTGGGCCAAGAAACACAAGGAATGGACATTAGACCAGTGGAAATCTGTGCTTTGGTCTGATGAGTCCAAATTTGACATCTTTGGCTCCAACCGCCGTGTCTTTGTGAGACGCAGAAAAGGTGAACGGATGGATTCCACATGCCTGGTTCCCACTGTGAAGCATGGAGGAGGAGGCGTGATGGTGTGGGGGTGTTTTGCTGGTGACACTGTTGGGGATTTATTCAAAATTGAAGGCACACTGAACCAGCATGGCTACCACAGCATCCTGCAGCGACATGCCATCCCATCCGGTTTGCGTTTAGTTGGACCATCATTTATTTTTCAACAGGACAATGACCCCAAACACACCTCCAGGCTGTGTAAGGGCTATTTGACCAAGAAGGAGAGTGATGGAGTGCTGCGGCAGATGACCTGGCCTCCGCAGTCACCGGACCTGAACCCAATCCAGATGGTTTGGGGTGAGCTGGACCGCAGAGTGAAGGCAAAGGGGCCAACAAGTGCTAAACACCTCTGGAAACTCCTTCAAGACTGTTGGAAAACCATTTCAGGTGACTACCTCTTGAAGCTCATGGAGAGAATGCCAAGAGTGTGCAAAGCAGTAATCAGAGCAAAGGGTGGCTATTTTGAAGAAACTAGAATATAAAACATGTTTTTAGTTATTTCACCTTTTTTTGTTAAGTACATAACTCCACGTGTTCATTCATAGTTTTGATTCCTTCAGCGAGAATCTACAATGTAAATAGTCATGAAAATAAAGAAAACGCATTGAATGAGACGGTGTGTCCAAACTTTTGGCCTAGACTGTAATCCCATAATGCCCTGATAATATATAACAAAATGATTTTGTGTTCCAAAGCATTGCTAGAAAAAGAGATGAAAGATTAGTTATATGGAGTTGTTGGGTGAAAAGAGGGAGATGCCAGAAACAGATATCTTTCGGGTGTATGATTATAAAGCGGTATAACAAACTATGGCGGAAGCTCTAGTGGAGGTGTCCAGCAGGGCGGCGCAACAGTACAGTGTACAAGGAGGTAAGTACACTCAATATGGAGATGCAAGACATGAAAGTGTGGGAATTCATGGGCTGAAATCAGGCTTGGCATGGCGTTTTCAAGCTAAGTCCGCAGCCAACGGTGGCAGGACTCCTCCTCCTTGCTGGGCGAAGCCAGGAAGAAAGACGAACATCTGGAAGCTAATCGGCAAGGAATGCCTGAGTGAAGTTTTGTGTAAATGTCACAGATCCAGGGTGCATTACTGCTTGTGTTGTGCATACCTCTCGGAGCCCTGCAGACTAGACTCCTCTCCGTAGAAAGAGTAGATAAGGTCCGAATCCTCCTTGCTGATATTGGCGAAGCTGGAGTCGTAGGTGGGTGCGTAGGAGGTGAATGGCCCATAGTTCATGTAGGACACTGTGGGGAGTGGGTGACACACAGGCAGCTCATCATCAGTCATAAACACTGAACCAGAGGGGGAAGTGGGTTGAAGTCTTACGAATAAAACGGACTGTTGAACGGGATACACAGAAATATTAAGGTGGTGCAGTACCTGGGGTAATCCGGTTCCTCTTGTCCTCCCTGAAGCCCTGCAGGGTGTTTACACCGCTCTGCAGCCGGTTGGACATCATGCCCAGCTTAACAGGGCAGTACCCTGCATCTGCAGAGCAAACACATGACATGTTACCAGCTTGCTCCCATTCTCTGCCTGTGTTGTTTTGGTTGGCAGCCAGTGGCCCCAGATGGACTCACCTCCCACGGACAGATCTGCTGGGTTGAGGATGGCCAGGGTGGTGGAGCCATCAGCCTTCCGCCTCGCAAAGTCCAGCTACACCACAATAAATAAAATGTGGACTGGTAGTCAATGACAGGCAGCATCCATAACAAATACATTTTCAGTATGAGAACTGCAGCTTGGTAAATTATCTTTAAAGGAGAGCAGGGAAACCAGAGGGAAAGTTAAGAAAGCTATGACAGACAAGCATGAAATCTATAAGAGACCGTGTAACAAGGTGTTGATGTTTAACAACTTTTGCCTGAAGGAATACAGTACAAATCTCAAAGAGTCATTCTGTCACAAATGAATACACCATTTATGAAAACTTTGCACAATGGGATTTCCAAGCCACATGTGGTTAAACAGCCAGAGGAACTTTTTATCTGAATACATGTTTTTTTCCCCCATGTATTAAAGCACATCTTCAAGCATTTTCTGCTCACGTTTCATTTGTATAGCATGTTAGATTATTCACACATACATTTTGCAAGAGTGTCCCCTTGAAAATCCTGATATCTTGGATAACATTTTGGACTATGCACTGATACTTTTGGGCTACTGCATCATTCTCACACACAGTAAGACATAAAGTTAACTCTAAAACTTGTCACACTTTCAAGATTTAAACCTTTAATTATAATCCCCCCCATCAGGCTGACTGGGGTCATATTACTTGTGCAGCACTTGCCCAAAACTTCCAATCAGTGAGTAAAATTTCATGTCTCTACTCACAGGAATCTGCAAAAACATTTCTGAGGAAGACAATAATAAAGATAACAACAACAATACTACTACTACTACTACTAATAATAATAATAAATCAGAACAAAAGCAATAGGGTTTCCGCCTTACGGAGATGAACTCCTAATTATCCTTACATGAAAGTAGAAATACTTCCTCACTATCTACTATCCTTTAAAAAACAGTACTATAATTTATTTTAATTCAGTGCTATCAGTTTGTAGGGTTTATGTTATTTGGTGGATATCTGGGAACACAATTCTCCAGTTCAAACCAGGTTCCTCACCTCAGACTGCAGCACTCTGTTGGACAGCTTGCCTCCAGAGTCCTGGATGACTTTACGGATCTCCTCCAGCTCTTTCTCTGCCTTCAGCGCCTCGTCCTTGGAATCCTTGTCCTGCCTACAAGAGAAACACAGATTGAGAGATGGCAGATGAGACATTTTGAATGAAAGAAAAAGGTAGAAGCCTACATATCAGAGCAGAAAACAGCAGAAATGCCCTTGATCATAATGAAAAGCGATTTGTGTGAGCACTTCTGTCCACTGATGCCTTCATTCCCCTAGTAATCTATGTGTAAGTGCTTCATTGACATCAATAAACAAAGATTCAATAAACAGTATCCGCTGCTTCTGCAAGACAAAATGAATGAGTTTCCACGGTGACTTCAATCATCTGACTATCCTCCACCTTTGGGCAACAATGCCCTGGTTTAAAAGACTATTTATCCACTGATGCCAAAGATGTATGATGATCAAAGATTGCAAGACCCAGCATGCTTCGAGGCATTCCTTACATTCTGAGCCTCCAGCTTCACAGTGGAAAGAACTGATTCACTAAAGACTCAAGGGAAAACAAGGCCACCACAGAGAGGGAAACTGCATAATCGACATGCTGCTGAGTTTAAGCTCTAGCCGGTTAAGTTATCCCTGCTCCTGTTACACTGTTTACTCTCGTCATCTGTCTGGATAGTTTATGTACACATGAACATACTGGACATAGCTTGTGTTTATTTTGTTATGTTGTTACCTGTTACCTGGTTAACTGTAATAATGTCAGATACACCACAGTTGATCCAGATGTATGTATGAGTTCAGTACTTATCATTTGAAAAACTTCACTGAATCACAGAATAGCATAACCCCAAGAACACACAAAAATAACTTTCAGGCTTTGTTTTCAAAAGTTTTAAACTCTTCACAATGCATGCTAAGGTCATGATGTTCATCCTAGCTTTCGAGGGGCTGGGCAGGATAGGCAGGATGGACAAATGAACAGTGTGACTTGTGTCAAGTGGGCAGGGTGACAGACCTGGGGGTGCTGGGAGTCTGGGAGCGTTCGCTGTTGTCTGTGCTCACAGGCCCCTGTCTGCTCTGCTCCACGCTCATGCCCCCTTCTTCCTCAGTCTTCCCTGGCTTGCTGGCAGACGGATCCAGGCCAGACATGAACTCAATACTCTGTTTCAGGCTTTCTAGCCTCTCCTGTGGGAAAGGGAATTTTATAGTTTGTTTGAAGATACTAAAATGATTTAACACAAAAAAATTATTATAATGGTGAGCTAAAAGCAGCTTGTCTCTGGAGAAACAGAGAGAAACATAAAATCAAAATGTAAACAATCTATACATTAGATGACAGAAACAAAACTAAGCAAGGAGATAAAATATACCTTATGAAAAAATGTAAAAAAAAAAAAAAAAAAAAAAAAAATACTGAAAAGGAAGCAAATGATTTGATAAATAGATAAAGATCAAAAAAGAATCATTTGAATAACCTGTAGGTGACAATGAAAAGAGTCAAAGCCAAAATAGTCAAAGTAGTGAAGATACTATTCGTGGGCCTTCTGGGAATTATATGACACTTTCTGCTGCCCCCTGCTGTTGAATTAAGGCAACATCATGGTCATTTCACTTTACTGAAGGAGTACACTACATTTCAGGGAGTCTGTCCTATTTTTCATCGTACCCATTAAGTGATGTAAACACTCTGTAAGCTAGGTATGTTTACATCTTTAAACCACGGACACACAAGATTTGTAATTTCTGTGCATTTGAATCAGCAATGGACACAAATACATGGGCAGTTCAACTGGACGTTTGGATTGTCAGTTTCAGAAATGATGGACAAATATGAATCTAGCAGGCAAACACAATTGGTGAGAGAAAGCGAAAGAAAGATGTATGCTTTTATAATGACACTGAAGTAATTATGAACATTTGTGTAATGACATAACTATCGTTTCTCAATGGAGCAAAAAAAAAAAAAAACTTCAATAGATACCGACTGGCTGAAAAGTACCAAATTACCTTGGCCAGATATTTGCCCCTCTCCCTGCAGAGAGCCTGAGGCAGCTCTAGCTACTGATAAAGCTAGATGTCTACAATTAATACAGATTATGGTGAGGTATCAGCATATAAAAGTGGAGCACCCACCCAACTTGCCCACTGAGTGGCTCTCACCACTTAGTGGGTAACCTGACCACCAGGCCAATCTTTTAAAATTTGGTGTATTCCTTACAGAAGCATCATTAGTTTCATACCGAGCTCAAAATCTTCATTCCAGAGTGCAGCAGTTTCCGTGCAGCTTTATGGTAGATTGTCTCTGGTTTGTTGTAAATCATGGCATTGTCACACATGATCTTGAAATCTGCCTGTGTCAACAATGAAAGACAAATTAAACATTTACATTTTCCAACATGACAGACAGCAAATGTGAAATACAAATCCATTGCTCAAAATATGAAAAATTCAGGTGACCAAACTGTTGCTTTGGTGCACTCTATTGTTTTGAGAGCACCAAAGCAACAGTGTGTGTGTGTGTGTGTGTGTGTGTATACCTTAAGTTCTTCCAATGACTGGTAGCACTCTTTCTTAACTTTGTCCTTCATCGTACTGAAGTCCATGGGCTGCTTGATAACCGAGGAGTAGCCTGGCGCAATGAGGTCAGTCACTGGAAATGAGAAAAATGCACTGGGGTCTTTCCTATGGGAGAAACACACACATACACAATTTATTGACAATGCCACAAGTGCAACAATGGCTGATCTATAAATGAGTGCTGTGTGTCAGTGAAGGGACTCTAAGCACGCTGGGGAGACTTGCTTCTGCATGTGAAACAGCTGATAGGCATCCACAAACAAATAAAAAAGCAAAAAAAAAAAAAAAAAAAAAAAAAGCAAAAAAAAAAGAGAACATTCATGATCCCATACCATAATAGATGTGGCTCAGTGGTTCCCAAATAAAAATGCTAGTCAGGTGGAGTGATGACACTAAATTGCCCACATACATGTGAATCCCTGTGATTATGTTTGTGTTAAGACTGTAATGGACTGGCAGCCTTTCTAGGATGTTCCTAGGCTTTCTGCCCAATGCATGCTGGGATAGATGTAAGAATAAGTGGGAACATGAAAAATGGATGAATGGACAATTAACGTTGAATGCTGCACCTTTGGAGCTGTCTGATGAGCTGATTCAAAGCTTCTTGGAGAGGGGTCTGTTCTTTTTCTGTAAGCAAGAACACAAATTTAACAAAACAAAAACAAACAAACAAACATCAAAACGCAAGGAATGAGCCAAGAAAACTGAAGGACTGATACAGACTGCAAACCAGAAGAAGCCTGTACCTTCCAATTTATTCAGCTCTGAGCGGATAGGAGTCCTGCTCTGCTCTCGGTCGTCCCAGTCTCCTTCTGCATCCTGTCCTTTCTTCTTCTTGGTCATCTAAGATTACACACAATAAACATTAAATGTAACACGACTCCTGGGCTGACTCTGTGTTGAGAGAGACTGTCCCATGACTACAAAGACCAAGGGATAATCCCCACAGCAATCAAATATTCATCAGCAGCTGTGTGACCTTTGGAAAAGACACTTAACACTCATTCAAAACAGTCTTAGATTAAAAAAAGAAACTAAATTCAAAGTACAAGCTGCGCACTTCCCTCCACGAACAGTCATAAGCATTGCCTCCAAATGAAAAACAAAACAACCACAAATATCCTTCTTAGGACTCGTAGAGGCCATTTGGGTGCAGTTACCTTTTTCTTTCCTTTGTCCTCCTCTGGTGATCCAAAGCTCCTTTCCTTATCCTCCCTTTTCTTCTTCTTCTTTTTCTTCTCCTTTGGTTTGTCCGCCGGCTGCTCATCGTAAAATGTATCGAGACTCGAGCTTCCTGTCGTCACTTCGTTTCCAGCTACTTTTAAAACCAACTTCAGCGGCCTTTCTCCGTATTCTGCAGACAACAAGCCCACAAAAACAAATTAAAGTTGACGCAGCGGTAGTTAATCAATCAGTGACAGCTGTGAATAACCGTTAACCGCCACCTTCATTAGCAAGCGCTGAAAACGAAGCAACAGCCTAGCGAGCTAAAATAACCATCAATAGTAAAGACTTTGAAATGTGTGTATTCGTGTAGCTACCAGCTTACAACAAAGGGACCGTGTGGAAAGTAAATAACCGAGCTCAGCAGTTGATTTAGTAGTGCGCTACTTAGCTATCACTTCTTTATGTTATGAGGCTGCTAGCACGGCTAACTAGCTAGCTCTGAGTGGGGGTTTCTAGCCAAAGCAGCGGAACAGATTTGTAAACAATTCCGCCTCGGTGGCGCTCGGGCCGTCTGTAAACAATTTACCTTCGTAACCGTGCTTTTCCGACTTATGCTTTTTGTGCTTCTTGCCCATTGTTTATTGTTTGGATGTAGCACCGACCGGTTTCTGTTCCTTTGTGATCCCTGTCCCCACGGAAGCAGTAAGCCGCGGGGTGAGGAGCCACAGAGGCTGCAGTGACACCTTGTGGCGAGGAGGGGGAACAAGTGGCCCAATGCGCTCACCTTTACCGACGGTAGGGGGCGTACTCTGCACAAATTTCAACCTCAGCCATACATGGAGCAGTCTGTGCAAAACTTTGATGTCAGGATGGGGATTGTCCGCTGGTTCCGATTTTGAACTGTGGATAATCAATTAGGATCCTTTGCTGTGTGGTTTTGACACTGAATAATTGAGATAATCACTGAAAACGTACTCCCCGCAGCATCAGGATGGCCTAGTAATGGTAAGAGACAGAGAGAGACCATCCCAGGTTCAAGCATCCGCCCTGCTGAAGTGTCCTTGAACAAGACACCGAGTCCCTGCCAGCTGACTCGGCTTCTCCAGGGAAAGCAAATGGAGAATTTTCCCATGGGAATCAACAAGGTATGACATTATAAATAATAAATGGTAATAAATATTAACTACAGCACTTCTTGCAGGACAACACCTCCCCTCCACACAAACACACATTTTTGCATAATATTAACAGTCTGAATATACTACAATTCTGTTTATTTATTTATTTGTTTTTGGAAGACTTTTGATCATTATAAGCTGGCCCTGGGCCTTTTTTAACATTATTTTTGGGGTATTTCTGCTTTTTTATTTGGCAGTCACAGTGGAGGGAGACAGGAAAGGGCAGCAAAGGGCTGGGGCCACATTTGAACCCAGGCTGCCACGACAAGGTTAGCCTCAGTGTTGCATGGTATGGGCTCTCCATGGTGAGCCACCAGAGGCCTTTTTCTGACCTGTAGTCACAGATGAACTAACTGATTCTGTTTTAATAGCCCACACTAGGCCAGTGACAGGGGAGAAAGAGGTGGGACACACGCTTGGTGTTCGTTCGGCTTAATGGGACACTGTACAGTCTTGTGTCCTCATCGCTGTCGGGGCTGTTATGCTCTGTTAAATCAGCACATATTGTACAGGCTGATGAATGACAGATGTTTTATTCATGGAGGAAAGATAGTGTGCATTCTTCAAAGCACATTCCAGGTTTTATGAAGAGGGAGGGGATGGGGCCAGAAGTGGCAGAAGTTATGGAAGGAATGGAGCCTGGATCCACCATTCCAGCCATTCCTCGCTTCAGATGAAGAGGTGTCTCTGATGCTCTACTGACGGTTTGACTCTCTGATATAGTCAAATCCATCTCCAACAAAGTACACATTTACATTTGACATTTTAGGCATTGGGCTCCAGATAGGTGAGTAGAGCAGCAGGATGTGCCTCAGTTTCTAGGTCACCAACATTGCAAACAACCCGATGTCTCCACGGGGATCATTATAGTTTTGTCTTATCTTTGATAATATTTAGGAATTCAAGGGTCAGAGTGGTAGTACCCTGATCCCTGGAAGAGAAATGGCAGAAACATGCGTCAAGGATGGGTTTTTTTTTTTTTTTTTTCAAATGAGGAGCTGCAGACAGTTTTGAGGTATAAAAATCCTGCATAGACAAAAACAAGCATTGTGTCAGTCTAAAAAATCAGTGTCATTGTCAGTGGTGCATCTCAAGTACATGATGACTTCACAGGTTTGAATTTTCACTTTCTTGCTGATGTCTAGCAGACAGTTTTTCAAGTTCACACAGCCAGTTTGCCCGATTTCTTCAGTTTATCCCACTGGGATCATTAGTTTCATCCAGTTTATAGTGATTCAGCTTTACGGAACCATAAGAATATACATTAAATCCTCAATGGTTAGGGTTAGACCAAGGAGCTATGTGATTGTGAAAACCACACCACCACTCCTATTAGGTAAACTATATTTTACACTCACATTCTAAGCATTTAGCTGACCCTGTTTTTAAGACAGAGTCAGTACAAATGTAAAAGTGGAACAGCTTTAAATTCCTGGATTTCCTCTCCAGAACAAGTGACCAGTAGAGAGGAGTGTGAGGGTCAAAGCATCAGTGCATGAGTGTTCCATGTGCAGGGCCCAAGAAGAGGAGTGGCATTACGTGCCAGCCCCTGCCCGCCTGCTGCATCTCCACTCCCAACCCCAGAGAGGCCGTGGGATCCATCTGTTTCATTTCAGCTGCGGAGCTGCACATGCATTGAAAGTCCATGGACGTCGTGGGATTAAAAGGAGATCAGTTACACCAAACAGGGCTAACAAATGGCAGATGTTGTGAAAGTCATTATCCTCTGTCACAACAGAGGGGCTGAAGGGACCCAGAGATTCTGTTTCCACATGAAAGCAGCATCCCAGCGGAACCATGGGAAACCGCTTCCCACTCGGCGGCCTGGATGGAACTGGAATATTTGGTCTTTCCACATATACACAACAAAAACACAAACAGGCATACAAAGGCAGGCTTTGAACTGTTTATCTGTCTTGCACATGGTTCGACTGAACCGGCATTGGAGATAATATGTACTGTTTGTACGCCACTAAGCCAGAGCACTATGATCATTGGCAATTTTAAGGCACTGGAACAATCCAGTTTGAGCTGTTGGAAAATAACATGGAGTTGTGTTGTAAATTGTAGTCCTAGGTTTATAGACCCATCCTGCTCGGGTGACCTTGCAAAATGCTCCTCTTGTCAGGATTTGAAACATGAAAATCTCCCCAATGTCCTCTGATGCCTAAATTACATCCCCCACTTTCCTATCCTCTAGTTGCACCTGAACATGTTCCTGACATGTTTATTTAAAAAAAAAAAAAAGCCTCTTATAAATGAAAAAGAACATTTCTAGGACTACAGGAATACTGCAATATTTGCGGCCTTGGAATTGAAGAATTTTCTTTTGTGTTTCTCAGTGTAAGGCACTGAGGGTAAACACATAACAGATAACTGCAAATGAATAATTTCCATACTTATCGATAAGTATAGGAATATGGCATTCAGCTGCACAATTTTGGTCAGACAAGTACGTTCTTTTAAGTGGAAGTTGTCAGAATTCTGTTCAGATATGACAGATGAAGTGTTTGGGGTCATTACAGCTGTCAACGCAGAACGGGTTTGAAGATGTAACCCGCCATCACAAGGAAGACAGACAGAAACATCAAAGAGGAGAAGCCAATCATTCTGCCTCAGTGTTTTTCCCCCGCCTGCCAGTCTGTCATGGCAACATCTTTGAGCATCAATCACTCATCCCAGTCAAAGCATTATATGTATGGTGACTCTATTTTTATCTGCAGCTAAAACACTTCTCATGTCTTGCTTTGATTATCAGTTTTACAGCCCCATTCTGGCTCCACGATGTTCCATATCCTGTGGTTCTTCGCCGTTTGACCGAGGTCCGCGGATGAAGGCCTGACCTGATCTCATAACGTGTTACGCCAAGACCTCAACACCGTGATGTAGAGGCTGAGCTGAGGATACTGGCTATTCTCCTCAAAAACAAAACAAAAACATCTGCAATAGCCCTCGGTGAACCGCTGCTGTAGCGAGTCAAGGCAGAGCCATGTTTGAAGTGGCTCGAAGTCATCTGAAGTTATTTGGTTTAATGACATTAGCATCTGCCGCCTCCAATTGTTAGCCACAGTCTTCTCTGATCCAATTACTATAATGTATATTTCATCGGGATTGCTTAATGTTTTTGTAGTTTAACGTCACCCTCTGCTTTAAGGTACTTAATGTATTATTCTGTTTTTGAAAGCTCCATTACAATGGAAGTTTTTTTTTTTTTTTTTTTTTTTGAAAGGAGACTAGTTTGATGTGTGACTCTGCAGGGGATGGTTGTTGGAAATTGGCTCAGTGTGTGTGTGTATGTGTTTGTGTGTGTTTGTGTCTTCTGTGGGTACACACACGCACATTATTACATGCATCATGGCTGTGTCTGTGTGTGTGTGTGTGTGTGTGTTAAGGAGCATGTGTGACAAGGGGGGTGGTGGGGCACTGATTTCTGTCGATCTGAGCCTTTATTCTCTCTAAGCCTCTGAAGACAGTGGTCCTGGGGTGGGAAAAATACACAGGGGAGATCTGTTCAAAGCCTGCAAGCTTGGTGACGATCCTCCGTCAGATCCTAAGCCGTTTGAAAAGTTCATATAAACTGAAAGACAGCCGCTGGGAAATGGTCTTTGCAAACTCAATGAGAGTTTATCATCCCTACACAGGGAGAGGCACCGTTTGAGGTGGAAACGCTGCCTGTAATCTCACTCTCCTTCAGAGGTTTATGAGGGACCCCTCCTTACCCCCCCAAAAAGGGTAAACCTGGGTCCTTATGCGCAAAGTATCTCAGAACAGTAGCCGTCATCACAGCCCATAGCCCCCTAAAAATGACTACTATTTCCTACTCACCCCCGATGCGGATTCTGTGGGAAAAAAAAAAAAAAAAGAACTGTGAACACCAATAAGTTACTTTTATTTTCCATTTTCAGACTATTTTTTCCAAACAACAGGAAGCCCAAATTCCGAAAAAAAAACAAAACAATAATTTCTCACAAGAGTTTACAGCCCTTGATTACAGCCCTTGTCTTGCAGCCAGTAAATGGCCTGATCCAGGTGTGACGCTTCAGTTTTTGTCAGACTTGGCAAATAGACGTGTCCGTTCTTTGAGAGAACCCTGAGGAGCTGGCGGCTGGCTGCTTTGCGGTGTCATTCGGCCTGCAAGCAGACGAGCTCACATTCTCCAATGAATAAGAAGACCCACATGACAGTGATTTCCAGAGCCTCGGAAAGGTGGGAGGGAACCAGAGATGACTGTGAGGGGGTGACAGTAATTGTCTCATTTAGAGACCGATGCCCATAGGTAGGAGTAATTACGGAGAACCATTACTCCTCTGTCTGTGGGTGTGTGTTTGTATGCTGCGGCGGCCAGTCTCTCAGGCAGGCCCCCGTCAGTAGATTACAAAGGTGTGGCTTCCCTGTGACATCCAAATGTGACACATAAAAGACAAATGTGTGGATCAACAGAGGGCGTCTCAGCCCCATTCCGCTACTTTGCCATCAATCTGACAGATGGCATGGGCCTGTCTGAGGCCCTGGCAATGAGGAGTGCAGCGGCTTCAAAGGCCCTCTGTAATCTGCAGAAACATCACAGGCTGGGAGAAAGTGACTGTCTCCCAGACACCCGCCCTACTAAGAGGGCGAGCGAGGCGCTAATGAAAGGCAGATAAAGGGATCGCAGGCACAGACAGCGCCTCATGAAAAAAAAGAGAGAATGAGAACATCAGGTAGGGTAGGCTCTTTTTTCCTTTGCCTTTCTTTTTTCTTTGAAAGAATCTACAGATAAATGGTCTAGTCAGTTCGTTTGTATTCCCTCAAAAACAGGAACACACAGATAAAGAGCTGTTTTCAAAGCTCTCCTCCCCTGTTGAGTGTGACTCAATTCAGTCTAAATGGTCAGTGCTGAGTATGGGGTAAAGTTAGTGATGATGGGAGAGGGATGAAAACTGTGTTTTTTTTTGTTTTGGTTTTTTTTTGCAGGAAATGCCACCAGTTCCTTGTGTTTGTTGTTGCTTTGATGTGCCAGTCAGGCGTGGTGCTTGCTGTCAGCCACAGCATTAATCAGAGGAGCTCGGGTCTTTGTCACACCCTGCTATATTCATTTATCGCCCACAAAGGAGCCACCTCCCTTCATTCGGGCTGATCAATTCTTGCTTTTTACTGACATCTCTGTGCTCTGCAGGTTCACATCTCCTTCTAGGACACAGTGACACCTGACAGCGCCGATATCAAAAGCCCAATATGTCCTTTTCCATTCTGGGAAACAGTGGGGCAGTGTCAAGCTGCACAGCTCCCAACTACACCCAACATCACGCTGAAACTTATTCTGGCTAGGGTATGAAAAAATCAAACAGCTATCACCTTTTGATTCAAAACAAATAATCACAGCATCAGCCTGAGCTACAGGATGAATCCACTGGACTCAAACAATGTCCTAAAACTTTTTTAGCACTAAAGTTTGACATGCTTGACATTGTGTGATGAGGAATACGGACAGCTAGCAGGTTCCTTGAGGCATTAATAAGCTGGCTGGGAGTGTTACACAGTGTAGAGGAGTGCAGTAGAGCTATCCCGGATCAGTCATAGTCTGCAGACCCCCACTCTCCCTCAGAGCCAGGGGATTTGTTAGCCAAGCTACTCCTATTGAACAGAGCGCATTTGCCTGTAGTTTCTGACAAGCCACTGGACTGTGTAGGCCTGTCAAAGCTGTTAATGGCTCCAGTTTTCAGGGAATATATAGCCTCAAGTCACTGTCCCTGTGTTCTTCAACTGTGTGAGGCCGTATCCAGTGTTGTGCTATGAAGAAAAAGGGAAAAAACACAAACTCAGCTCAGACCGCCCCAGCCTTAGTTTGTACCTTAGTAACATCAAATGCCATATGATTGTATGAAAGAAATATGCACTGTTACTTCCAGTGCTGACCAGTGCACTAATGGTCACTCAGTACACTCCCCTCTACAGCTGCAGCCATACTGTGTGTTATCTTCAGTGCTGCGTGTGAGTGTGAAATTTGTATACATATGATCATACACATCTTTCCATAGTATTCTTATATTTTTGCATTTTCTAATTGCTCCACAGTAGAGGGTGTGTTGTCCTTGTAGGATTTGTCCTTGTAGAAAAAATCCTGTATGTTTTAATTATTATTTCGATTTTGATGTTCATACACCTTCACCCTGCTTGCGTGCACTGAATCCTCTCAAAGACAAATGCTGATACTTCCTCTGTAGTAAGAATGAGAGGAAAGAGAGCTTACCATTTGTCAATGATTCTTTGATGTTCAAAAACAGCTGTAGGTGGAGGAATTGTTTTGTTTCACGCTGTTTGAGATAGTGACAACAGAAACTTCCAAACCCTCCATAACTTCCAAAATGTAATCAATAACTTTCTGCTATTTTGCTTTGGAACCCTATACACAACAGTGGAAAGAAGAAACACCTCCAATGAGGCACAATGCAAAATTCAAGAAGGAAAGACTGATTAGGATTTTACTGTACCTGATCATCTGTCATTTAGAGCAGTGGTTCTCACCATAACCATTATCTCATCACCCCTGAGGGGGTCCCAAGATGATTAAGACATTAAGCAAAAGAAAAAAACATTTTCAATATGTGAGATTTTCATGAGTATAATTTCATATGTTAATCTTTTATTCTGTTTTCTTTTAAAATACTGAGCAGTTTTAAAGCAGGACACCTGCTGTGATAATTTAGCAAATGAGATGACCTGAACAGGTGGTCATTCTTTTGGTGGACTGATCACCACACTGTATGTGTAGTCTGTGACAGGGGGTCCCAAGAAGGCATTGGCTTGTTTTAAGGGGTCACGAGCCAAAAACACTGAGAAGCGCTGAGCTAGAGCAATGTGCAACGAGTGCAACAGTAGAATAAGCTTACACTCCTACTGATCTTAACCTTGAGTCGCTTGTAGCCTCTAAAGATGAGGTATGTGTTTGTCAGGATCTGGTTTTGAGTTAGGGCAGCATAAAACGTCTGGTTGTCAGCTGCAGTTTCACTTTTAGATTCCTCCCCTCCCCACACCCAGCCGGGGATACAGGAGTCATTCAAGAGTTGTGTAATTAGCCGGAGCTTAATTAGAGGCCAATTTTAAAAAGTCAGACAAAAAGGCAAATTAAAGAGGCTTATAAAACAGAAAATGAAATGCTTAACAAGAGCAATAGCGCCATGCAGGGACACATTTAAATGGCACATTTTTACAGTGTAGATGTTTACAGTTTTGTGGGTTCAGAGCTGTGATAAAAACTGATTCTATAATTGAAATATATCACAACAAATACTTTACAGCATGTCAAAATCTTACTGCCTCCCACTGCCACACTTTCAGACAGTGTCTAAAGAAAGACTGATTTTTATTTATTTTATTTTATTTTTAATTTTTTTATGTCACAGCTTAAACTGAAACATTGAAATAAAAACTTACAAGACTCTCCATTTCTCACAACTTCTGAATGTGTCAAACCTTCGCTTCACTCAAGGGATGTCATATTAGTACATGAGTTACATTTCTGAGTGTTTGACCACACACAATTTGGTAATTAAATAACTTTAACAAGAAATAAAGTATTTGATAAGGTTTCACAAGCCATATGGTTTACTATGTATTCTTTGTGTGACTCAAACAATTTGTAATAAAATGTAGTAAATAGTGATCAAACTGGCAATGTAATCCACAAAGGTAAAACTTTGATTAAAGCAGACCTTTTATCTAGTAACATGTCTTTCCTGAAAAATGGACACACCATTTATGGAATGACACTCACATGAATATGGCACCAACTATGCATTCCATGAAGTAGGTTCTTAATTAGTTACAGATTGCCAACATGATTTATTGGAGTGTCTGAAGACTGAGCTGACATTTGGGGACATGTACTGAAAAAAGAGGAATGCGTTCAACCCTCGGATTGCTAAGTTAAATGGAGACATATGACTGTTTTGTGAATTCGGTCAATGTGGAGATCTTGGCAATTTCCACTCGGTTTTCAACCAGGAATCTCTCAACTCATTAAAAAGTGGTGAAAATGTGAGACAGAACCACCCAACCATGAAAATATGCACTATGGGGACATGCGTCCAAATTGACAATATCAAGCTAAAACCACAATTCTCCTGATGTTTCTCAGGGCATAATATGTGACCTGTCAGAAATCTGCTTGGCAGACTGTAAAGGTGGAATTATATGGCCCCTAATTAAATGAATTTAGGGGATCACAACTTTCAGCAAATGATAAAAACATTATTACCATCTGCGCTTTTGAGGAGCTCTTTCTCTGCCAAGCCTTTTGATGAGGCTGCAGAGTTATCCAACAGCTTTAGCAGATGTTGCGGTAGTGAGCTGAAAAGCAGTTCTCAGGCGTTTCAGTCCTCTCGAGAGACTGTTTTTCGCTGGTACACTTTGAATTTAACAAAAGGTTAACTGGGTTACTGTCACCTACAACAGCAACGGCAGCGCTTTTCAGATCTACCACAATCCCGGCATCCTGTTCTCTGCTCTCTCTGAGGGCCCAGGCACAGTCTCACAACCCAGCGCACCCACGCCCTCAGATAAGACACACACACACACACCCACACACAAACACACACACACACACACAAGGTAGGGGAGAAAGGGATTACATGTAATGGGATTACAGTAATCTCTTTACCAAACACTGGTGATTGTAGTGTGTTGCTCGGAGCAAACACAGTTCTTTGATCATATGCACTCTGATCAGATTACGTAGAAAAATAAACCACAAAAGTGAAAAGTCTTGTTAAAGCTGCAGATTTGAGACACAAGTTATTATTTGTTTAAAATTATTTGCTCAAATTTTGTGCTAATTTCTCTGTACTTTTTGTGCTAATTTCTGGGAGAAAGAAATATTTTTTGAAGATGATGACAGAACGATGAAGTCAAAAATAGCATAAAAAATAATTCATTTTATACTATTAAGTGCTGAAGGCAAATAAGGAACTGAAAACAGTAAATTAATTAAGTATTCAATGGTAATTAATGTGTTACAGATTATGATTTTTAACATAGCCAGCCCAGGCTTGCACACACACACACACACACACACACACACACACATACAAGCACATACATGTTACCACAGGACATTAGGGTGACAGCAAATCAAATGCTGCCCGTCAACTTTCTCTCACCTGACTACATCCAAGCTCACAGTAAACACACCGCTTACAATCAAAGCGGAGTGAACAAGCTCTCTCAGGTCTTCACAGTGTAATATGAGGACGGGTGATGATTCTGGAATCGCTGCTCTTTTCAAAAAAGAAGCCTCCTTTGCGCGGAAGCTTCAATGACCTTGTTTCCTTGGAGTAAAAGATACAGAGAGCTGGAGGGGAGGGGCGAGAAAGGGGAGGGGTGGAGGAAGGGTTGGTGGGGGGGCATAGTGGAGGAGGTGGGGTAACTTCAAAACCCACATCAAAAGGAATAAATAATTGTTTCTGCTGGTTTTGTTGTTGTGATACGGATCGGCGAAGCAGCAAGTGGCAAGCAGGAAGCTTTGATTTGAGGCAGCCTTCCTGGAGAGGGCTCCTTCTGTCGGCAGTTGAGCAGAGAAAAGCAGGGCCCACTGATTAAACTCCTGTTTGTTTTAATCTTCTTTTTTTGCCCTAGGGGAGCCCCACAGAAAGGGAGAGAGCCTGCTGGGGGTGTGCGTGGGGGTGGGACGCTACGCTCCTCCGGGGGCCCACACCCTCGTTTTTGCATGAATGTCCTGAAAAGGAGGCAACGTGTGCAGCAGCATCCAGCCACAGGATGAGGAGAAACATGCGAGGAAGGAGAGGAGAGCGGGCTTGGGTGCAGTCAAGGGTTCCCAGTGGTGGCTGAAGGCTTTCGGGTCAAAGGGAAATTTCAGCAGATTCTTTTCATGATGATGATCTCACATTTGGTGTAATATGAGTAGTTTCATGTAATCTTTTAATGTCGCAATGAAATGAAAAAGGACTTTTCATCTTGTTTGTACTATTTTTATACACCTGTTTAACAATTCATGCCAAAAAAAAATCTACAAAACATGTATTTTTTTGTTTTTTTTTTTAATGTCAAAATCTCATTACATTTCCCTTCTTGAAAGCAGTTCCATTTTTGTGGTTCTCTTTTCGTACATACAAATTCTATCATTGTTTTTTTTTTTTTTTTTTTTTTTTTTTTTTTTCTCCGATCATCTTGCCGCCACTCTCCAATCAAATAAAACTGCCTTTCTGATCCTAGAGGAAGACCAGTACCACTTTCCCAAACTGGTCCACAAACACTCGGAACAGTATCACCCCACATTGTGTCCTACTCTAACATCCTGTTAATTACTGCAGGAAGACGCCCTCAAAATGCTGCATCCTTGTGACTTCAAAGATAATGCCTCTCTTTTCATTTTCAATCGTTCAGCGCTGTCCTGTAGCACTACATGGATAAGGGTATGACACTAACTCTGCACTCATGCTACTGTAAAGCCTTATGGATAAAATCACCCAATAAGTACCACAGAAATGATGTGGATCTAACTCAAAGCCTTTTTCAGTTGTATTTATTAACACAATTGAAGTCCTTTCATATATTTTCTCATGTCCTTCATTCAGCGTACAGCAGTTAACCGTCCATGGGGGCAGACAGGGACCCCTGCTGATAGTTTCGGTGGAAAATGGCAGGTTTTAGGGTCTAAGTTGACAGTGGTCAAAGGTCATGCTGTGTAAGGCAGCGGGGGTTTGCATGTTGGATGTGTGCGTTTGGGGAAACGGAGGCTACTCATATGCTAATCTCATCAGATGAGCCACACTCAAACTAACGTGTAAACGAATCCATGCATGAATGCACACACACATAGAACACACACGCGCACACACGCACAGACACACATACACACACTCACACACATTGAAGTCTCATTGAAGCTCCACTAACATGACAAGGAGTTACATACAACAAACGTAGTACACACTGTGATGCTTGTCTTTTTATGGGAGCTACTGTTATTGTGTGTATTTGATACAATGTATTTTGCATTAACTTACATTATGTAACATTTGCTATTCCATTTGTGAAATGACAGAAGCATGAGCATGGTAATTTCATGTAATACAAATTCTCAATACAGAAGCTCTGCACGGGCTGAGTGGCTGACTGATCTGAGATCACAAAGGAGGAATCTTTGAGACATTTACCCACCAAGCTTGAAGGCATTTATGAAAATAAGTTTCTTAACTATTCCTACTTACTGTAGCACACCTGAAACTATACAGCCCGACTGACATGGGTTTGCTAAGACTGATAAACGAAGCTGTGGACAGCCAGTATTTAATATACTGGCTGTCCAGAGGATATTGCAAAAGCAAAATAAAAAGATGAGACAAATACTCTCAAACAATAACAAATAATAAATAAGAGCTTAAGAATAACTTTTCATATTGGCGAGGGAAGACACTGATGCATTTTGGATATTCAAGAAGAGGCAGAAAACGGCCTAATAAATTGTCTAACGCCGCCTGCAACACATTATGCATGCTGTTACATTAACATCCTACCTTAAACACAAGAATTTTTGCTTTGAATTAACCTGCGATGAGTATTTGCACTGTGATATAATCTGATCCTCTGATTTTCATATCAACTGATATATGTGACAAAACTCTCTGATTCTGACAGGAACCCAGTATTGGTGAAAATGTCGTCAGAATTGCTGAACGAATGGAATAGAATTGCTGAACGGCCCATTTCTTTGAGCCCGTTAACGCGGTTATTCAAACAAAATATTCTCATCGGATCCTATCGACACATGATGAAACCATGGAAGGCAGCGTTTTCCTTCCCTGACAGTAAACAGCCTCTCCGTCCGCATTCCTGTCAGCGAGAGAGACAGAGCTCGTTAAGAGCTCACATCAAACGCACACGGAGACTGATGATTTAAATATTGAATCGACTGGCGGCAGTGTGCAGACAGAGGAGAGCTGGTATGTGCTGACACTAAGGCAGATGTATATTTTAGCAGCCGTTTCCCTGCTAAACTGCCTAATGGCCTTAGGGATGGGGCAGATGAAAATGAGACCTGCAGATCTGTTGGGACGGCTCTGGGGCTGGGCATGAGTTGCCCAAGGTACCGTCCACACATGTACACACGCACACACAGCTCCTTCCTTCCCTCCCCCCACTCCCTTACATCAGTGGGATCAGAAGAGCGGTTGCCCACTCGGAGGCCCCTCGCCAGGCCCCAGGCAGCAGGGAGCAGGGACACTAACAAGCTCTAATGATCTGCAGCCAGGCCTGTCTCTTCGCTGTCCCTCCACTTACTCACATCATGATCTGCAGACCCGGCACCAGAACACACAGGGACCCCAACCTGCGCTGCCTGTACTGTCCCCTGTCTGTCCTGCTCGTTTCGGCTCAGGGTCAAGGTGAGACGACCTCTAATGGGATATCAGAAAGAATGGCGGAAGACAAAACTACACTGCACATGGAGAAAGGAACATTTGCTTCAGTATGATAAACGTTCACCGTGCTCCACCCCTTGTCTATATGCACCTCTGGTCTCCAGGCTTTCATTTCTGTGCCCCAAGAGAAGACCAGATGTGAGGGACTGCAGGGATTGAGGATAATTACAAGCATGCTTTGGTCTGCTTCTTATCTGGATGGGTCCTATCTATATAGAAGTCCAAAGAAGAAGAGAGTTGTCTGGGCCCCCACAGCGCCAGGACTTTGAGGCCACTAACAACCAGGAGAGGCTGCAACTACATAAATATAGGCCACTTTGTTTTGTAACACCAGCTTTTAAACCTTTAGGTTATATATGTACCCAAAACTTGCTTTACAATGCCAGTATCTTTTTCTCCACAAACTCTTGCCAGCAGCCTGTAAAACACAGCTTTTTTCCTTCAGTGTTTAGTGTTACACATATTTCAACTTCTCATGGAAGACAGGAGCTGTTGAAATAGGTTTCTACTAGTCCTTTAAGATAGGAAAACACCAAGCTCACCTTGAAGAAGTAGAACTGAGCAGGGATGAAGTTCAGGTCGATTCACGTCACGTGCTAAAAGTTGCACTTGAACACAGCACAGAGACAACAGCTGACAGCCAACATGCATGCATGCCTTGTGCCTGCATGAGAGGAAATAACTCCAAACCAAGAGGGGGCAGTAGTCTCAATAAAGCAAAGCAGAAGCTTCAGGATCACGAAAGATAAAGAAATACCCTCGTGTTGCCCATCAATTTGATGCCACTCTGTTCAATCGATTTCAGACTATGGGCCCTATCTTGTGCCACCCGCTATCCGCTGCCACTACCCGCTACCCGCAAATTGCGGATTTAGGAACTTCCGCTATCCCTAAACGGTATCTTGCGCCACCCGCTATCCGTTATGCCGACTCCGTCATTTGCGCCTGGAGGTGTGTCCGTGGGCGTGTTTCATGCGCTATCCCTAAAGTTGCTATCTTGTGCACACACTCTAGGGTAAGCGGATAGCGGGTGGTCAGGACCACCCGCTATCCGCTATCCCTAAAGTTTGGGCTGTTGGGAGAGCGCGCCCAGGCGGCTTCAATGCACACCCCGACGGAGCCTCACCACGCACACGGTCGGACTGATACCGGGACGGAATGGACTGAGTATATTACTCATATAGACTGTTTAGAGGAAAGACTGTTTTAATTGGACACTTACGCCAGCACGTTTTATTGTTTTATCATAAGCCAGCAGCTGTGCTATATTTTTATTTTTTAATATTTTATTTGCCCAATCTACCTTGTCAATAAATTAATTTACACATAGTTCCACCTCTGCCTCTTGTGTGTCTGTGGTGTGGCCCGGGGATTTTACTCAATCAGTACAACCTTGTGACACGTCCACTTGGACACATGTGGCTCCACCTCCCGAATTAACTCGCCTATAATATAATATATAATATGTATATAAAGCCAACTTGCTTTAGCCTCATAGAAGCCCTGAGAAAATCTACCTCCCTCTCTCCATCGCGGGTTTAGGATTTAGGATTTAGGATAGCGCATCCTGCCCTTAAAGGCAATGGCACCTGGCACACTGATTGGTTTAACTGGCATAACGCCCAAAACATGCCTATTCATAATATAGCGGGTAGCGCAGGTGTTTTGCGGATAGTGGGAGGTGCACAAGATAGCAGCTTTTACGGGGGAACGCCTCTTCCTAAATCCTAAATCCACAAATAGCAGGTTTAGGGAGTCTGGCGCAAGATAGGGCCCTATGTCTGATGAAAAGTTACTGGTGTTGTCAGTCTTTGGGCAATACATCACACTGCAGACATGGAGGTCAGGGGCAAGATGTATAAAGCGTATTTATAGTGCTCATCTTAATGACTTCTTAACTGATCACATATGTGCCACTAAATATGGATATTAAGGACACTTAGTATATTGAAATAATAAAGGTACAGTAACAATGTCACATATATTCCCACTTTCATGTTATATTCTATCACTTTTCCACCAGTCTGCAGCCAAAACTCTGTGTCCGCATAGTGTATGCTACGCACATTCTCATCACGAATTCTGTTTTATAGATACCAATTTCTGTGTAGAAAACAGTGCATGCATGTTTCTGTGCATTTATACATCTGGCCCCAGCAGTTCTCCTCACCAGCCCAGATCCTTACCCAAACTTGAATCTGAAAAAGATCATGCTTAAACTTGCCTAAACCTATCTCTAACCGGGTTAGAGACATTGTTTAAAACTGTCAGTGTGGTGGTGTCCAGCTTGATGATACTGGGTTGTGTTACTGGCCCTTTGTCTTGTGCTTGCAGGAGATTGTTTACCACAACTAGCTCTCTCAACAAGTATCTGCTTAGCACAACAATAACAGCACAATCTGATTTCTGTTTCTCTTCTTGTGCTCTGATTCATTTAGGTTGAACAGACAATCACAATGCTTTCTCTCAACCTGCTGAACAACCCGGTCCTCCACTGACGAGGTCCAACAAATGCTGACAATGCGGGACACACTGCAACAACTAAGTAAGGGGCAGTATTGTCCCCAAGGGGCAATTCATTGTACAACTGTCAGAGAATAAACAACAGTTCATACACAGACTACACCACACAACATGCACAGGGTACCCAACAAACAGATGTCAGCTAATAGCATATATAAAGGACAGATCACATCAAGCTGTTAATGAGGCCAATAGTGACTGGGACAAATGACGACTTGGACCTCTTAGTGTTACACATGCAGGTACAATGTACCTGCAACCACATGGCAGCAGTCTATACTCAATGTACAATTGCTGGTCACAGACAGTGGCCCAACGAGGGTTAGCTTGGTGTGTCAAGAACTTCACTTATGCTATACCATTTAATTAGAAGTAGTTTTGCCAGTATCTTCCTTTCCCTTCCCTTTATTATGAATGAATGAATGAGGAAATGTGTATATCCAAGAGACCTTCACTGTAACCATAGTCTCATGCCTCTGGCCACCTAACAGGTCCACTGTATCAACTACAGTATTAAAGCTATAGTTTGTATTCATACCCATATTGTGGTATTTGTTGTTGTATGCGAGTGTAATACATCCACTAAGGTTGGTATATTAACACCTTCCCTGTTGTGAGAAAGAGAGCTTTACTGGGAGTTTGCTGCTCCAAAATGAATGAAGTAGATATAGAGCAGAAAACATTATGATTATCAGCGGGGACACATTGCTGAAAGGTTATTTTGAGGGATGCACAACAACACACATTTGTTTTGGTTTCACTTTGAATGCTGTTTTCAGCCAGCTGGCTTCTAAAATGTTGGAACTGTTTTCTGTGGTAGTGCTGCCACTGCATCACCCCGTAGGTCGAATATGGGACTGGACTGCCAATGCAACCAAACTTTCTTTCTTTCTTTCTTTCTTTCTTTCTTTCTTATTATTGTTGTTGTTGTTTATTGCACTTGCATAGAGCAGCAAATACCAGGCTTTATGGGTAAGAAATGGAAAGTAGGGGTGTTTCTGAATTTGGGTTCATTTCATGTTAGCTAGGTGACAATGCTATTACTATAGCATTGTCACTAACTATTCTGGAGACCTCATGCCCTTCCCTCTAGTGCCACCAGCTGTTGGAGACATTTGTTCACAATGTTTAGGCTCCCCAGAGGAAGAAACCAGTCAACACTGGTGACCCTGTGAACTTTCCACTAGCGCCACCAGCAGGTCCAGAGCGACATCTGCTTTAGAAATAACACACTTGTTACATCTTTTATATCTAAAGAGGCTAATTGTCATGTTTTGATTGTGTGAAATCAAATAATTTATTTAAAGAGTCTGGGAATATCACCCATTTTTGTTAGAAAGTGTAGAAAATGATTAAGGAGCACCCTGTGGTGCACTGAACACGAATTAACTTGAACATTAGAAGCAAGAAACTGTGATCAGGATTAACCTTAATTAACTGATGAATTAGCTCTAGCCAATCTCGTTTTTACCGTAAACAAAATAAGGAGATGTGGTGAAATGTGCTATTGAGCTATGCAATACTATACTACTATACTTATTACTACCCCAGTAAATTCTTTGATGGGTAGGAAAACCTTTCTGTGGTCTTAACTGAAGTAACAGCACTTCTGCTTGAGTAAAATATTTCTTTACTTTTTTCTACACATTTTCTACATCTTCCTGCGATTGACTTGGATCAAAAAGTAACACAGAGCTTGTTTGTTTACATCACTGCTGTGGCACTGCCGGTCTGTTCTGCTGGCTTCTGAAGGATGAAGAGCAGCTGATCTTACCAGCCAGGCCAAATCCAGTCCCTATGAACCATCAAACGGTTCATGTGGATGATCCAGGCTGGATGATCCAGATTTAAAAATGAGTGCATCAAAGTTAGTGCATTGTTTAGAGGCAGATCTGTAAATGAATTTAAGTTTTCCCGCAGTGGTAGGATCATTTGCAATCCGTCTTTATAGTAAGATAGAGTTGTGCTCTGCAAAAACACCCATTTTAACAAGTCATTTAGTCAAGTATTGATCCGTTTTTCTTTTACAGGTGAAATAAAATCATCCAATAGTGTGAGATCGTTAGTGTGATTCCAGTGCACTCAAATCAAATGAAGCTAACTGAACTAATGAATCTATTAGAGCAGAAATTATACCTGGTAGTTAAAGTTTGTGGAGAGATGGTGAGGCACATTAACAGAAACACATTAAAATCACACTGGAAACAAGTGGAATTATTTCACCCTATTTGCAAAATCTTGTTTCAACAAAAGCAAGATTTTAAAACTGAACATGAAACAAAAATCAACTCTTAAGATGCATATTTTTTGCAGTGTGCTGTATGCTACAAGTGAGCGTCCTCTTTTGTTGTGGAGTACATTCCCGATGTGGAATAATGAGCACTAGGCCATCAGACAGCAAAGCTGGTTTTAGTCTCTGATGTGTGTGCCAGAAACGCACATCCTTGTTAGATGGCCCACAGCTAGCAGGAACAGAAAGTTCCCAACTTGTGCTTTGAGAGCCATTGTGTTTGCATCAGTCCCTAACCCTAACCCTTCAAGTGTATAATTGAGTGCTTACTGAATCTTTTCATTAAGTCAGAACTTATGTGCCGCTGTCCAGCCCTGCAAGCACGCCTCTGCTCTCAGCTTGGTGCACTTCAAAGTTCTCTTGAAACTTAGCTCTGTGTTTATTTCAGTCAGTCATGAAGCCCGTGTAATCAACGAGGAATTGACTTGAAGGTCTTAAAGGTTCCACTTTGAAATAGATCAGTAGCCGCTTACATCCACCCTTACTCTGGATATGAGAGGTATGGACTTAAATTTCACATTGGACAGTGGATGAAATGAATATGAATTTTCGACATTTTGATCTGAGTATTGAGAGTGGATAAAAGGCACATTCTAAAGCGCATCTGAAAAAGGAGCTTACATTTTCTATAATATTAAATCTAAGTCTGCCTTTGATCTTTTAATCCTTTGCTCATAAGGTTGTGAGATAAGCAGGCATGACTAACTTCTCTTTCTTAGCCTATCTAATAGTCAAAAAAGAGCAAAGCCTACATAATGAGCTCTTTTACCCCCTTTTGAAGACAAATTGGACTGAAATTCCATGTTTAATGGATCTTCCTTTCAACAGAATTCTGTTTAAAGTCAAGGGAACGATGGCCAGTCACATTAACAGACAGAGTACGACTGCCTGGCCTTGCTTTTTTTTTTTTTTTTTTTTTTTTTTTTAAGTCTCCCAGGTCTTCATGGTATCATCATTGCTGTTTTTTTATTTGGCCTTGTAATCACATCCATTGATCTGCTGATGCCAGCTGTGTTCACCTGTCTCTCCTCAGAGCGTCCCTGCCTGTCTCGCTGCCTGTCCCTCTGTAGCATTACTGAGGTTACTGAAGTGAACTCAACCTCTGTAACCACATATGAAAAACAGTTTGAATAAATCTGCGTTGAAAATTTAAAAAATAATAATAGTAAATCAGGAACGTCTACCAAACCAAATTATCCAAAAGGTAAAATTAAAATAATGAGAAAGGGATTCCTAGTAGAAACTGAAGTGGGGGAAAAAAAACATGGGAAGGTTTTTCTCTCCATGTTTCCAGGTTTTGGTCAAAATTTGAACATCTTATAATTAATGCTCTAACAAACAATGAGATAGGTAACAGAATTAAAGCAGCCAAACCTTGCAAATGTGAACTAAAAAATAAAGTAAAATCTAAATAAAACCTAATTGTCATTTTTTTTTAAAAAATTACTTTTAAAATTACCCCACCTGATTTTTCTCCCAGTTTTGGCATATCCAGTCTCCAGTGTGCTCCATAGACCTTGTCTGCCTACTGGCGGGTGATAAAAAGACCATGTGCCATCTCTGCTGCAGGAGTTGCCAGTCACTTTTTTTCAGAGGGTGCAACACACATCTGACTACAAATTCAGGAAAATCACAGAAGAACATGCAAAATAAGCAGGATTTTCCAATATAACATGAAATTATGGCACATATCCACTGAGGATTGGTATCAAACGTACACACACATACACAAACTACACATTGCTAAATCACACTTGGTATGCCCACTTGGTTGGAAATGTGTTTCCATGTGAGGGCTTTTCTTCTGAGGTCTCCATGCAAGTGGAGACTGGTATCATATTCGCAGGGAATTCAGACACAGATAAGAATAAATGCAAAAGTTCAACTAGATTGAAACTTGGGTGTAAGTGCACTGAGTCTTATTCTGTAGTGTGAAGGTGTTTTGCTCAGTACAGGCCAAATCTGTCATTGTGCAGTGAAAGCCACTGGAAAAAAGTCAAGAGTGACCATGACATGACCATGATGTCATGAGTCCATGATGACAGATGAGTACACATCTGTTTTACAGAGAGCTGGATGTGCCTGTTGTTGCGCCATTTTGGTGTCCAGGGTCCAGAGATCAGAAATGACCACTTTTGTTATGTTTTGCCATTCTGCATTTTTGTCTGTTTGTGGTGCCAGGGCTAAGGTCTCCCCAACACAGTGGCTCAACCTCACCAGTCATAATTTTAATTTCACATACATTTCAAATTGCACTCCTTAGAGGTCCTTTTCAGTGTCATTTGTGCATTTGTGTCATATTTTATGTATATGCCTTCTGTTCTAGCTTACTGACAGTAAGCCATGAACCATATCATTTTTTGAGACATTAGATGTTGTAATGTCTTTTTGACACTGGATGTTGCCAATGATCCTCTTAAGTGACTCCTGTCTGTGTAGGTTGCTTGCTAGCAAATTTGCCAACTTTGGCGCCTCACAGTGTTCACAAACTCTGAATTGCCTCTGAGTGTGGGGCCGTTAGCACACATACAAATCTTAGCTTTAACCTTTCAGATCTAATTTTGCAACCGTTCACTTCAAAACTCAGTTTACCCTTACAGATTCTGACTGTGATTTCACTTCATACTCTACATGTCTGTCTATATTGCTGGTACAGGAAAGGAATGATGCATAATTTAATAGCATTTATAGATAGAATTTATGTTCATCTGAACTCCAATTAACACATTAAAAATAATTACTGTTTGCCTTTGATGGACAGTATATATGTCCATGATATCTTCTTCCTATTTCTCCAATTTAACTGCTTCATGCTTTACAAAGGATCAGAGTCCTCTGTACTGCGGTTGGGTAATAGTTTCTTTCTGGCTCTCCCCCACAGGCTGTGCTGAACCTTTAATTGGGTGACGTTCTCTCCTGTTGCCGTCCCCCTCTCTCTCGTTCTCTCTCTGTCTCTCTATTTCACAAGCAGGCAAAGTTATTTACATCGCTATAATACTTTCATCTCATATTCTCTTTGTCACATTGTTATGCAACTGCATGGACTCAGATGTAAAAGACATTCAGGGTACAAAGGGAGGATTTTTTTTTCTGATTTTATGTATTAGTTCTTTTCACATATCTTGCATTCTCTCCAGACAATTTATACCCCAGATATGAAGTGCTTGGTGGGGGTAGGGTGGGGCGAGGGTGGGGGAGGTTGAACAAGGACAATTTGTTTAAAGACTGGTCTCCAGGACTTGGCACACCACAGTGCCATATTCATTTATTACATTTGTGTTTTTACACTTCTAAGAGCCTCTCCATCATGTGGCTGTTTTCATCTCTCCCTTTTGATGCTGGTTAAAGGAGAAGGCGGTCATTGTCCTCTGTGGCCTGCAGGCATGTTTTGGGCTACGCAGAGTGAGTCAATGGAGAGTTGGGGGCCGGCTAAATGTCAGGCGCACATGACCATGCTCACGCAGCTTAATGCGGGTCTGTGTCTGGCCCTTGTCCTTGTCCCCCTCCGACTCTGTGCGTCTTTATCCCTGTGTCTCCAGCTTCTCCCTCTGTCTCAGATGTACATGCCATCTGGTCTGGCTCCACATCTGTGGATATCCTGTCTACAAAGCCCGGACAGCAGCCCTCTTTGTGCAGCAACTCTTTGCGCTCTGGGGCACCTGCCATGGCTTAAATCAGTTTACCCATGCAAAAGACGTGAGACCATTAATAGTGTCCGCCACTAAACATCGCACATTGTAAAGAACTTGCTGGAATATCATTTATAGCCACAGGATGAGACACTGTTCTGTTTGGGAATACCAAACCGGCGGTACAAAGGAGGAACGTTTGCAGACCTGTCAGCAGCATGCAAGGCTACAGAGCCCACAGTCTTCACAATGCCAAATCTTTGCCATAGAGGGAGATGTGCCGGCAGATACACATGAAAAAATAAACACCGTTTACTCGTTTATCAATATTTATCAAATGAGCTTAAATCTGCGTTCTCTCTTCCTTTGGCTCTTTATGCTCCCTATTCCCTCTTTTGTTGGCTTCAAACAATGACATCAATGCAAAGACTAATTACCGCTCATTCCGTTTGGCCTTGGCTGTGCTCTGCTCCCCAGATGTGTTCAATATGGGAGCAGTCACAGCAAGTAAGTGCATACCAGGAACAGGAGGCCATGTGCCACGGATGGTTCCCACTGGGACACGCTAGTAGACGTTTGATTCATTATACACCACTACAAGATCCAGTGACGACTTTGTTATATAAAGCGGTGTCTTTTTGTATCTTCTTTTTGACTGCTAAATATTATTAGGTTGAATGAATTTCACATGAATACATTTTAAGGTTTTGTCCTAGTGGAGCATCACTAAGACACGCTCTTGAGGATGCCCTAATAATAATAATATATATATTTATATTTTAATACACATAGCACTCTAGGTACTTGCCTTCATCAAGGTCTAAGTAAAGGTCATTTGTTTATATACACGTTTTTATTCCAATCCCAAATATTTTTCTATACACAAATAAACAAAACATTCTGAATATTATCATGGGAATAGCTACACAGACTGCAAAACCAACAACAAAGGGGATAAGATGTTATCTACAGCAGTGTTTCTCAAACTTTTTTCAATAATGTACTCCCGTTGAAATATTTTTTTTTAGCCAAGTGCCCCCTGACTGGTGCAAAAACAAAATATTGGTAGAAAAAAAAGCCCTTATAAAGAGGTACAGTCCAGCTCCATCCATGTCTGAAACAACAACCTGATACTGAGGATATTTTGTGGTTTCTGTTTTTGCTTCTTCACTTCTTTCAGCAGTTTCAACCACAAATCCATTTTCTGGATTTTTGTTTTTGTCTTGGCATCATAGTGAACAAACATCTTCGCTCAACGACCACGGCACCCGGTTTAAACCACAAACACACACATTTGACACCTTTGGAAAACCCAGACGGAAAACTGAATATAAAATGTGGTTTATGAAACTTAAATTGAAATTTTTTGTTGAACTTATTATAGCATTGGCTATAATAATTATTTTAGGAATTGTGCATGCCTGATATTGTTTAAATTAACATTTTAAAAAATATCACATAGCACAGATATCATACTTAGGTTTTTCTTAATGACATTTGAGCTCCAAGGTACTATGTGTAACATTTTTAAACACCAATATATCATTGTCAAATTTATTATGATACTTTGGTATAAATACTACAAACAATTAAGACCATGATCGATGTGACTGATATCATCTTTCTCATGCCAATAGTGTTATTGGTGGTAGCGCTGCTAAAAATTAAGACCACATTTCCCATAAACCCATTGGCTTCCTGTCACAAAGAGAGTGTTGTCATTTGTTCCCCCTGCCTGATGTTGCTCTGTGGGCGTTTGTTTTCCCTTTGGCTTTGCTGAAGAGGGTAAACATGCTGAAGTGATTTTTCCATCTGCTCTTCAATCCCTCTGCCATCTGCCAATATTTCAGTATACATTCATTTTTTCTCATTTCTCATTTCTGTTGGCAGTCACATGGGGACTGCAGCATTTCCCAGCATGCATTGAACAGAAAGCAGGGAAACACCCTGGTCAGGTCGCCAGTCCATCACAGGGGTAACACAGGTAGACAGAAAATCAAATTCACATTCATACCTAGGGGCGACTTTGAGTTTCCAGTTCTCCTGACTTGCATGTCTATGGACTGTGGGAGGAAACTGGAGCACCTGGAGGAACGTGCAGAATCCACACCAAAAGCCCACAGATCAAACCCACATCCCTCTTGTTGTGAAGCCACAGCACCAACCTCAGTGCCACCCCAACTGACCTCCATCCCAAATCATATGAAAATATCAGTGTGCGTGTAGAATTGACCTCCTCAGAAATGGATTAAGGATTGTGCCGTGGAGGGTTTCATCACAGGAGGAACAAATACAGAAGAAACACAGTCAAGTTGAAGTAATGCTATTTTAGTTAAAAGTAGTTTAGTTTTAGTCAGAGCATGAATACTAATTTGGAGAAGTATGAGTAAGCAATGCTCAAGTGCTTGAATTTTAACAAAATCATTGAGACTTCAGGTCCTGTATGTTCCAAAAATTCCCTCTGAAAATTTAAAAGGTCCGGGTCATGTCATCCTTTTCTGTTACTCTCAGCAAAAATATAGCATCAGTTACTGGATGGAACGTCCAGCTGTGCTCACTACTCTATATATGTCTAAGAAGACAAACATATTTTACAGTAAAATAATTAAAAACAGAATGCACTCGTTAGGGGACATACATCCGTCAACACTATGCAATTGTCAAGATTCACCAATTCTACATGTTGGATATTCACCAAACATTAATAATACAAAATGTTACGCCAGCCTTTAGCCAATCGATGTGAAAAGTGAAAAGAGGTTCAGCACTGAAAATCGGTTCTAAATTGGAACCATTTCTAAAATTACGAAATTTTTATTTTGATTCTGGTTCCTATTAAACAGATTAAACAAATTTCACTTTCAGTTTCCGTAGCAGCAACCGAAGTATCCACCTGTGAGAGTTGGACGGGTTGAATCATGGAGAGCAAAAAAACAGTACTCAAAAGTGTGGCTTTAATTATTCATTCATTCATTCATTTTCCAGATCACTTTTCCTTGTAATGGTTGCAGGGTTGCTGGAGCCTTTCCCAGCGCTCATTGGGCAGAAGGCAGGGGAAACACCCTGAACGGGTCGCCAGTCCATCAAAGTGTGCTTTATTTTACTCTGAAAAATGCTGGGTTGGCAGCACAGTGAGGGAGGATGCACTACTAACATGTCTCAACGAATTTGCCTGCATGATGTCCAAATCAACGTACCATACTGTGTTTGATGTGTTGCTCTGGTCTTCCTCTCCTGCCTCGCCACCCTCCGTCTCTCCTCAGCTACCAACAACCAGCACCTCATCGGGTAAGGGTGTAAGTTTTGTATTTATGTTATGTTATGTTATTTGTTTTTGTTGCAGTTATGCAAGTGCACTAAGCACCATGATTCTCCTACTTCTTTCTCGTTAACTCCACATCAATCAATCAATCAATCAAACTTTATTTATAGAGCACTTTTCATGCCAAGGGAGCAGCCCAAAGTGCTTTACATAAAAACACATAAAAACAATAAAAACAATGCAACACATGAGCTGCAGCTCCCTAGACGATCTATAAATGAATTGGTTTTGCCATGTTATCATCATAATGGCCTACAGGAATGGATTTACTATCATTCAAATCATTCATCATTAATGACAGAAACCGAATTGAACACACTGTATGCAACAATACATTCATTTTATTTCTTTTATTATTCTTTTTTGATAAAATTTTCCTGTGACCTGTTTTGACTCTGCCCCTCAAAGAACTGGAATCGAGAACTGTTAAGAACTGGAATTGAAAAGCAGGATCGAAATCAGAATTGTTAAAATCCAAATGATGCCCAACCCTAAAAGTGAATCAGTTCATCTGTGCCACATGACTAACCAACATGACCACAAAGTTTCATGGTGCTGCATGAATGGATTTTACAGGCCCACCCCCACACCCCTCCCTGACCAATCAGTGTGAAAAGTCAATCAGTTCTTCCTTGCCCCGTGCTGAACCTTTCCACCAAGTTTCATGCAAATCAGTTCATAACTTTTAGACATATCCTGCTTACAAACAGACAAGCGGAATGGGGTGAAAATATAATCCACGTCCAATTCTGCCTGGTTTCTGTCTGGTTTATTAATCAAGGAAAAGTATCAGCATAAATTCAAAAACAAACAGAAAGGTTACATTACTCAAAAAATCTATTCAGGTGCAGCAGCTGTCAAGAGTTACTTTCCATCTTTGATGCTTGTAAGCCATGTCACATCAGCTGAGGTGCCAGCAGAGCAGAACAACAAGGCTGAACAGAGGGGGGAAGAGCCCAAGGCCCAGTCAAGCAGTTTTAAACTGCAGGGTAGTCGCCCTGAACAGACAACAATGACTCATGGCAGGCCTGTCTGTCCTGTCAAAACAAAAGACGAGAGACGGGCTTCCGCAGCGTGTCTGGGAGGAGGGAAGCTCATCTGCCCTGAGCGCCCTGCAGGCTGAGCCGTGGAGGTCTCTGTGTGAGGACAGCTGTGAGCTTTTCACACACATACCTGCAAACACACACTTAATAAGGCACATGCATGGGTGGACTTGCGTAAGCATTCAAATAAACACAGGTACATAGATGGTTACACACTCACACACAGTGGATATGGGTTGGCTGTGGACCTGCACAGAATGAAGTTATGAACATACTCTAGATGCCTGTAAACCAGAGAACTGTTGTCATTAAATTATGTGACATATATGGTCAAATATGAATCATGCATATCCACCCTCTCTGGATGGTGATGTATTTGGAACCACATATGTTGAACATATGTGTAACTTATATATGCACATCTATAAAAGCAGCGCATTGTCCATTTATGGTCATACTGTATATTTGCACTCATACCTGCCCCACATACATATATGACAATGATGGGGAATGGGGAGGATGCATGAATTTGTAATATATGTTAGAGAGATACAATATGAGCATTTATGAAAATTTGAGTGCATCTCATTTATGCATCTAATTATATGGACATCTTTGCCATACATGTACATATATAACATTTCTGTATCGGGAAAGTACCTTGGTTATGGATAGCCTGAGTTTACTGCACTGTCATCCTGTGCAGAGTGCATTAGACTTGACATTTTGCTAGCCTGTACCCCAAAAGCCATAAACTGCATCAGGCTTCCTATAGTTTGATAAGTTGGCCTGTTGTTTGTTATGGAGTAGCATGCCTGAGAATACTTCTTTGACAGTCCAACCACTGTTTGTCAGTGCTCCCTGATGTATTCTGTCCTGCTGCTAGCCTGCTAAAATGTTTCCACATGTCACTTCCATACGTCATCACCTTGATTTATTTCCAGGTCTGTTTCTGCCTCCATGGTATGAGTGCTGCCTTCCATTCCTCTAATAGGATATGTAATGCCGCTCTCTCCTCTGAACATGAAGTGGTATGACGCCGTAGTTCATAGCTTAGCAACTCAAACATCTCACTGAGATAGAATTTATAGGTTGAGAACACATATTTCAGGGAATTAAGGGGAAAAAGTGTATCAGTTGGCTGGTAATCTGAAGCATCACTGTACGGCCAGCCTGTTGATCTGCTTGCCTTTTTTGGTTCCCTTTTGTCTGCTTACAGAGATATAAGAGGAATCAGTGTGGGTTGCCAGGGTTTGATCCTGAGCTGAAGTGGACGGGTGTTTTCTGGTATTAAAAATACTGCATGACACACCCAGCTCTTACGTGCCTTTCAAAACTACTCCCACATTTTCAACACAACCTTTTTGGGCAGAAATAGGGGGTGATAGATTGCTGTGTGCGCACAGCCATGGCAGAGCACTTTGTAACTGCCCGTAGTTTCAACTCTCCCCTTCTGGTTCCTCTCATTCTGTGTGTGTCTGTGCATGTGTGTGTGTGTTGGGGACGGGGAATGGGGGGGCTGTTTTATTTTGCAGAAAAACATCTGGGATCAGAGCAGCAGCGAGATAACATTGGGGCTCTCTTAGCAGTCTGATGGTGGTAACCAAGTCCCCTGGGAGTGGCAGGGTGGTAATATCACACTGCTACAAAGACAACCTGGTGAAAGACATCTCTAAGTGATTGCCAAGTTAATTAGCGCTGTGAAAAAATATAAATGTGCCGGCAGCACAAAGGCCACTGTGCTGTAATCTTACCCCTGCATCTCCATCAGACGGCCTGGGTGTAGGGGGTGGTGGGCGGCTCTGATCACAGGGAACTGTGTACTTTCTGATAATGCCGTTTCAGACCCTCGACGGGCTCTCACGGCCTTTTCAAATGTGTTGTTTATGTAATTATTATACTCATGAATTGCTGATTGTCAGCACTAGTTTGAAGATGAAGCGCTGTGTCAATTAAAGTGATCCACATTTGAAGTCCACAACATCCACCACTACAGAGAGAGCAGCTTTTCTGATGTGGAGACATGAATACAAGCAAACGCATGTGATTAAATATTGTTTCCTCTTATTGTTTATTTGGATATTTCTTTGAAGTTAATTCAGAATGTGTTTCACATTGAAGCACTTTGAGATGTACATCAGAGGCAGAACTTGCAATCAAATGATTGTGGCTTCAGCTTTCTTATGGAAAGCTGTTTGAAAGATCCATTTCAAACAGATACTCTTGTCAGGCTGATCTGAAGCTTTGGAATTTCAGAAATGTGTGATTTTCTCCACAGCCATCATCAAAACAGTCTCAAGACTTTGAGCAACATGTGTTCAGTCAAACATATGTTGGGCTCGTGGAATTCCTCTCCAGAGTGGGCATGTGTGTCTAGGATTAATGTGTCTGATCCTTCACAGAGCGTCATATTCACACAGCTGTATGGGAATTTCTTCATTTCTGGGGGTCTGAGACATCTTAACTCCCATCAACAATGATCACCTTGTACTAATGACAAAAGCAGCGTTTTATGCAGTGTTGCTATTCTTGACAATCGATCATCTGGAGGATTTGTGCAAGAGAAGTTTTACATTGTGCCTACAATGTGCCTACCAACCCTAGTGAAGCATCCTTAAGCAAGTCACTGAAGTCTGACCTTTGAACTTGGGCGTGTGAGTCTGTCTGGGAGGTGTGTGCAAAAGGTGAAACACAACATCTTCACTGAAAACAGACCAGAATGATTCACACAGTTTACATATTGAGTAAAAACTCTTATACAGATCAGCTTGTAATGAGTGAACAGTTAGAGGTTTCAGAGTCAGGCTCCATGACACTTTAGCAAGACACATTTATACCTTTTCCATTTTAGGAAGTGTCCCTGGAATCCTGGAACTTCCCCAGAACTATTCCTACAACTGAGGTAGTGCTGTCTGGGGTAAATTCACAAAATGATTGCATGGTTTTTGCAGCAGCTAAACCTGCACAAATGACAAAACAGAAACCATGTGGCTCACAAAGCACCCGCAAAGGGTAAAATACACCCCTCACTGCGCTGCCAAACAAATAACTTCACAGAGCGCCTTTGTTATTTGTACCTATTTAAATGAGGTAATATGCATATATCTGACACAAAATTGTCTCCTTTCTATGCAAATGAGCCTCTTTGCAAAAACAGTCCAATTCACAAAGAGCAGTGCTAATAGCCACGTGCAATTAGAGTGAAATTATTTGCCTCTTCAGAGAGCTGGTGGTAACTGAAGTGCATTTATAAGGGCTGTCACACCCAGACTTTCCAGTCAACATGGCAACAGTGATTGTCACCATGGGAAGGCATCGTCATACCTGGTGTGCTCAGACCGGATATTTCCAAAGAGGATATCACTTTTTAATTGAGACTGAATTTACTCGCAGATACAGGTTGCCAGGTCAAATAATTCTTGCTATAGCTGATGACATCAAGGATGACATGGAGCCTGCCAGCTGTGTTTTTGCTGCAAAGGCAATATTTACACTTTGCCGCATGGATAATTGCAGTCAGAGCAAAACAATGTGAAATTACACTCAGCTGCAAAACTTTATTAGTGTTTTTACGCTTTAATATTGTTAGCGTGTTATCTTTTGTGAATAGGACACCCAATAGCCCTGAGTTCTTCAGGGCAGTCAAGGTGGAGTTTAAGCACTGAACATCCCTGATTGAGATTGTTTGGCTTGTAATTGAGAGAAAAACAAACTGTTAGTCTCTGTTTGCACCTACATGCCATGTCACTGTTGATCTCCATTACTTTGCCCAAAAGTTGTTTCCTCTTTTCAGCTCTGTTACTTCTATTGTCCGCAATCTCATTTTTAACCTCCACACATTTCTTCTCTAGTGGCACAATACTAAATAATCTTGAACATAACGTCAACATAGCTTCAACATCTTCCATGTTTTCTGTTTTGCCGTTGTCAGTGACAATGACTAGACGCTTCCCCCTTAGGCTGGAATGAAGCTTTTGCAAGGATCGTGAAACTCATAAATATTTCCTATGGAGCCGCATAGAGAAGAGTTTTATAGGTAACTGTAGGTTGCAGAGGCTCACAGGGGAGTGCACACCTCCCAAATCTCAATAACATATTTTGCGGTCCTGGGTGTCAAACGAGCCACTAAGTTCAAGTGTCCTACTTTCTGATGGAAGGCAGGTTCAAAACGGGAAAGAAGCATTAAACAAAAATGGTACAGATAGAAGAACACTGGGCAGATGAGCTTTAAATATATAAATACAATGTCTGTTTCCTTGTTTGTTCTATATTTTTTGTATTTTGTGGTTTATTCTTGTTATGTGACACTGACCCAGGGTGGACACAAAGTCTGTACAAATATGAGTATGGGACAATCAACGAGTAGCTGCACGTTAAATGGTTTTAAGGCATGACACGGAGGCACAGAAACATTTGGTTGGTCATTTACCAATAATATAAAGGAAAGAGGACAAAACAATAATAAAAAAAAAATCCGTTAGTGTGTTTTCCTTCGGGGCCGTTACTTTATTAACTTTATAACTCAGCTGTGCTGCCACAGTTGTCACACTTTGACAGCTGTGCTTTTTAATGTTGCTAGTGGATGACTTTAGAATGGAGATCAAACTTGAGTCGAACTAAATGTGCAATACATGGTTTTAACGCAACCTTTGCTGGCCAATCAGAAAAGTGTGCTCACCCAGACCATAGTATAAAAGAAAATAGCCATGTAAAGGTTGCTGAACAACACCCATGCACATGCTGATGTGCAGATGGAGAGGCATGTTCCAGTCCTTATTTGTATTAAATTCGCTGTTCATGGGGTGCAGTGGAAATGCAAACACACAAGATCTTAGGGCGCTTGCTTTGCCCCCAGAAGCCTCTTCCAAGAGCCCTGGAAATTTCTGGTGGAAATGGGGAATAGACTATGAGTGGGATTGAACTTGTGACCTTTCAGTTGCAGGACTAGCTCGCCAACCCACTAGATGACCCTGCCACCCACACTGACTCCCATCAGGTGGTAGAGATCAGAGAAAGAAGAACTCTTGCTGTTTTGGGACTTGCACTCCTCCTCTCTGCGAAGTGTCTGCATTTGGACCTGCAGTGAAGCCTGACTGCTCTAAGAGACAAGTGTTTACAGTTTTCAGAGGCCTTGTTAATCATGTGTTCCAACAAAACGAGGCTCCTCTGTCATCAGCCCCCTTTTTAGCCCGGTCTCAAACAGCTCAGCAACACAATGCAATCCCAGAGCACAGCTATGCATCACAGCAAGCCAAAGTAATTAACATTGTACAAATTCTCTCGGCTCACTCGGTTATAATGGGAGGAGGGAGGGGAGTGAGGCACGGACTGAAGAACTTTGAGGTTTCACAAAACAAACTTTGCCAGGCATTCTTTAGACTTCGCTGGGCCCGAGCCTGAATCAAAGCGAGCGGACAGTCTTCCCTTTCATCTCTCTGAGGCTGTGAAGGAACAGACTGTGTCCTGCTATGGCTGTGAACTTGTACAGCTTAAGACTGTGAAGGCACCAATTTTTTTTTTTCAGAGGGTCGTCCTTTGAGTGTATTTTTTTCCCTCTCTAACCTTTTGATCTAAATCTTCTTAACTTTAAATGAAGTGCTTCAGCCTCTTGAAGATTCAGAGCTTTCAAGTCACCGTTCGTCTTGAGATGTAAATCCTCTTGGAGACAAGATGACTTGACCATGTTGATCATGTATCGTCGGGAACTTAAGCACAGAGGTTGAGTCTCTCTGTCATCAGTTTATTCAACAGAAATAGCCTCTCAAACTGACAGATAACATAATTCAGCTTTTGACACGAGGTACAAGCTGAAGATCAGATCCCCACATGTGACATTTGTTGGATGCTTTTCATCCAAAGTTTTCGTGCCAGGGGTGCCAAAAAATGGAGTCAGTGGTTCCAGTAGGAATCAACCCCCCATAACCCTGTTTTTAGGGGTGGATTTCCACTGGAGTTTGGAGGGTTGCTTAATACCTATTGAGCAACTATATGGGGTCACAAAACTGTCAGATAACACTGAGAAAAAATATGAGGAAATGGGTAATTTCTCTCTAAACTGGATATGAAAATCTTTTAATGGCAACACATTTCCAGTTTCCCCTGACTTCTGAAGGATATCCACCTCCTGAATTGACTGATCGAATTGAAAGAGAATTAATCCCGACCCCTCAAATGAAAACCACCGTGTGCTGACGTAACACTAAGCAGTTTACACAATGCAGGTAATGGTGCCAGTCACTTGGGGAATTCTCTCCTTCTTTACTCTCATCTACTTGCCTGTTTGCTGTTATCTTGCTGGAAATTAGCATGCAGGTGGCACTGAGATGACCTCACTGCCAGAGGCCACTGGTGCTGTGCATGCAACAAACACTGCTGGGAGCTGAACACACAACCAGATGTTTCAGGCTCATCATAATGATAACGAGACAAGGGATAGAGTTTTCTATTGTATGAGCTGGTGTTTCTCCTCTTGTTGTGAGCTTGCATCTCCATTTATCAGCTACGATTGATAAAACACTCCTCCTCCTGGTACTCAGTGGTGTTTGCTGCCTCTAGGGGGAAACCACTACAGTGGCTCTCGTGCCCTAAAACATAAATTACTTGTGATCGTTCATTTCATAGGATGGTAAGTCATAGAAATTCCTGCAGCCAGACCTATCCTGACCTAGCTCTGCCAGTGCCCGGCCAGCTGGCCAGAGGAAAGAGGGGGGATCCCTGGTGCTCAGAGCTGAGTGCTGCTAAACAGGCTTTTGTATGTGCTATACACAACGCTCCATCACTGGCACTTTGGACAGAGCGAGGAATCTGCTGCCAAGGGAGCTCCTTGCCGTTGTTCTTTTCATCTAAGCAAAGCCACTTGGCCCACGGATGCAGGCAGAATGGACAGGGAGAAGAAAGGACGAGCAGAGAGGCTTGTGGGAGATGGCAGCATTCCTCTCCGTCTCCCTCTGGGACACATTTCCCCCTGCATTTTATCCTTGCACCCTTGGTCTGATTCACCGTGAATTCTTTGGAACACTTTGGTACTGCTTAATTTACATGTATGCCAACAGGCTTTAAATGTATTTAAAACTTGGAAGATGTTCAAAGGAAGCTATAATTCCTCTGAAATAGGCCTTTTGAAGGCTTTATCTTGTTCTTTCTCTTCTGGCTAATCTTGGAGCCCCTCAGCATGCCAGAGCAATTTTTCTAATGCCAATTAAGCTTGACATTAGCATAAAACAGCTTTTTAAGTTGTTTTTTTCCTTTTTGAATCAAAGAATGATGTTAAACGGACACTTATTTACTCTCAAATCGTCTTTGGAGTTTCAACGTTGAGCAAGTACAGTAAAATAAAGCACCGTGGTCTTTGTCTCCAGTGTTTTGATATAGGCGCATGGGAAAATCAAGGCTGAAAATTCCCTTAATAAGAACTCAACACATTTTTTTTGGTAATGAGCAGTCCCTATGGTAAGACATCACAAATTCTGCTTTCTGTCCAAGTGAAGGTTATGCTATTAATGCAGAACATGTTGGCAGTCTCTTTCATTTCTCCCAAGAACAGTTGTAATTGCCACGGAGTGTTAGGAATCAATTAATTACCATTAGGGCTTCACTCCAAAGCGCAGAGAAACACATGGCAAATGGTTTTTCATTAGCCACAAATGTGCAAATGTGACCCAGAGGAGAAACATAAATTCTTAGCAGATTTCTCGCATATTTGTGTGGAAGTTGAAAGCCTCATGCTTTCTTCAAATGGAGAGGTGGGAGACATTCCACTCCCAGGGAAAAAAAAAAAAAAGTTTAGGTCCAGACTGAGGGGAACGCAATGGGAAATCCAAGCTGTTGTCTTATTGGGTTCTTTACCTTTACTTTTCTGAGCTGAGAAAACCAGGGCCCAAACAAATCTGTAAATAAGTGTTCAACAGCTGTTGAGGGGACATATATGTGGATTATTTAAATTATGACAAATGGCCTCATTAACCATATATTTCCTGGTGTGAAAAATGTATCCAGTGAAGTGAAATAGATAATTTAGATCTCATAGCAGAACTGGGAGGTGGGTTAGACTGAACAGGGAAACAGAGAGAGGCAGCAGTTTACTGACAACAAAGTTGAATTCCCCCCAAAAATGAGATACAAGTCGAACATGGTGCCGCATACAAATTTGTGAACACTTGCTGTGGCTTTGTATTGTTCATTCATTCAGTGCATGAAGATTAAAGAGATAACGGTAACCTAGGGAAACTGGAAGGAGCGGTGACAAAAACGCACAGAACAATAACAATGGCTGTAAGAAAAAGTGTTAAAGGCAGCCAAGGGAATATGAGGATTTAGAGGGCGCTTGCAGATATTCTCTATCAAACTCAGTAAGCTGAGCCTCGAAGCGATTCATTTTGAAGAGCTGACCATGATGATGTTAGCATGGAGATGCAAACAAATGCAATGACCTGGAATCATTGTCGCTCACTAGGTGTAGTTTTTTTTTTTTTTTTTTTTTTTTTTTGCAAGGGTGTCCTTTTGTTCATAAAAATCTGCTTAAAAAGTGTTTCTACAGCAAGTATATTGTGATCTTCAGTTGAAACATGCACCTAGGTGACTGAAGCTAAGTGGGAAAAAGTGTCAAAACCATCAATAATGAAGACAGAATATACAGCAAGGGGAATATACAGAATATATGGCATGATGGCAACAGACCAGATTGAGTAAAAGCTGGTTTCTGAGTTAAGTAAACTCAGACTGAGTACTACCACATTAGTGAAGAAAGTTGAAAAAGGTGATGGTAACACTTTCCCAAGTGAATCGCGCTGACAGGGAACAGGTCTCTAAGTAAAGACGCTTTGAGATCACTTCTGAAAAGTCCATGAACACATCTCTCAACACTCTTTTGTGTTTCTGTCTCGTTATCTGCTTCTTTAATCACATTTCTGTTTCTTTGTGCCGCTGCTGTGACAGTACTTTGCTGCTGTCACACAGTCGTGTGTAAGTCACCACACAGCTACAGCAACTGTAAAGTACTGTTGTGAATTCTAGCCGATTCACCGCCTCAGAACAGAGCAGCCAGAATCACAGTAAGAGAGACTTTAAAAGGCAAGCCACATAAAGCAGGCTGTCATTCTGTCTCAGCGAAAGCCAGAGGAATACAAGAGCAAACAAGATAATTTGCAAACTTCATAATTTTCTTGAAAGGAAATAAAGAACCTTTCCTGTCCTGAAGTATGAGACAGAGTGTTAAAAAAAGTGGGAGTGCAACCCATTAGCGGCAAGTCACCCGCACTGATCGTCAGCATTAGAAAGTGCTTTCAACTCTGCTGGCTGTCAGCAACTCTGGCAGCTTGGAAGAGCTAAGCTTCTGCTCTGAATCCTAGCAGAGGGGCTGTGGTCGGCAATGACAAAATCAGTTTGAACTCTTGCGTGGAGGATCTGTGAAAAGGGGTTTCGGATCAAAGCAGCCTAAGTGGGTCAGAATTACCTTGACCATCTGAGAACAGTCACATTTTGAAGAGGGGCGGGGGTAATCTGCAATATAGAGGGTAGATTAACATTTTGCAGAGAAGATCCCTCCCAAAGACGTCAGATCAAAGAGGGCCGAATCTTTTTTTCTGCTCTTCCAGCATTCGACTGACTCAGTGTTAATTTGGTAATTTGGTTGGCACTTTCCCTTGTGTCTGCAAAGGCAAAAAAGTGTTACCTTTGAGTGTTTGGAGAAATGCCCCGTGGGCCTAGTTTGCTTTACTTTAGTCTTGCAGAATATGAATCTGCTCAACAGGTAAACTTCTCAAACTGAGAAATATTTTATTGTACTCAATAAAGCAATTACATTTGAGCTCAGACAGTTTGCTTGCATTTCAAAGACATGCTGACAAACTCAGACAAAATTACAAGCAGGTAAGAGCACATTACTGAAAATTATCTGTGCCCTTCTTAGTAGATGCTCACAAAGCATATCAAAGGAGTGCAATTTTTTTTTTTTTTTTTTGGGACACATTTCTTATCATTTCTAGTGGTAGATTTCTATCTTCCTCTTGTTTCCTCTGCATCCATGATACGATTTAAAATTAATTTAACTGAAAATGTGGGTTTTCTTGCCTGTCAAACTTTTTCTCTTGATCTCACCTAAGTTTTCATAAAGAACAACAGAGGTCCTTTTCTGTCTCACCAGCAGTGCTTGCAGGAAGAGAAGCAAGATGTCAGGCAAAACGTAATTCAGCCTGTCCAGGCAAAATTTGTTTGGTATTGAAGCAGTAATGAGGCATGGCAGTTGCTCAATGGGAGCTCTGTATGAGCAAATGAACAAGAGGAGAGGAGCCATAATAGATTAAAATCAAGACAAAAACCTGTATTGACAAATCACTGCAGCTCTTCCTGTGCTTTCACCAGAATCACCAGGAGGGAACAAATACATTTATGCTTTTCCCTCCTCTTGAGGTCTGCTCTGTTTGTAGCACCTTTAGCCACAGTTTAAAAAAAGCAACCAAATACTGTGGTTTCTGCATGGAAGCAAGTTTCCCTTCCTTATTTCTTTACAGAGCAATGTTCAACTTTATTATACATGAACATGCTAGGGTTTCTGTCTTGTTTATAACACACGGTGCAAGTCCTCAGTGTAAATCCTTCTGTATAAGAGCATCAGCTAAATGCCTGAAGTGTAAATGTAATTGCAAATGTTTTTAGCACCTCTTGACATGGCTTCTTTCTTTAACTATGCTTCTTTGGAAATTGCAAACTGCTGAGGGAAAATGTTTTATAGTAATGGAGGATTTCAAGTTACTTAAAATATCTCGCCTGAGTTCATTAGTAGAGGTGATTTTTGTTTTAACCTTGGCTGAGCTAATTCCAGCCTGGCCTTTGGTATATGTGAGGCAGTCCTTTAAAGACGGCTTGCTTTTGAAGCCTGCTGGTCGAGCTGTTCAAAGCTGCAGCTGTTTTTGGTGGTGTTTGACAGCTATAATTGATGTTTATTTTGGCATCGAGTTCCAGTCCTTTCATGCAAATGTCCTGCATGCAGTGAAATGGGTCAGGGAAGCACTAGGTGGGCACAGTTTGTGTGTACCAGGATAAGAGCAAAGTGCTTAACGAATTTACATTTTAGATCACAGAACCTCAACAAGCAAAGCAGAACAAAAAGCTGCCATGCCAATGCTTAAAATGAAAAATGGCTTCACTGGTCTCTCTTTGATTAAATATTGGATAGGGAAAACATTGCTCTACACAATAAGATATTGTCCTTGATTTTCATTTATTATAAAGCCTAGCAAAAGAAGTGCGCCTAATCAGCTAACCACTTTCACGCCTCTTATTGATTTATGAGAAAAATCTACTTCCCATGAACTTATTAACACTTTTTATGGGGGATTTTTGGACTTTTTACACACGATTCCATATCTATGAGTGTGTCTGTATTTCTTTGTGTTAACTCTTTTGGCACTTTATATTGCTCTTTAAATAGAGGTGGTGCCGCAGTCCACACTGCCCAGTCTGCCCACCTGTAGACCTGCACAGAAACAGACATACCAGCCCACCACCCCCGTCCCTCTGCTGCTTTTCCCGCGGCTAGGGCTGATATCACCGAGGAGGCACGCAGGGGCCTCCTCGTCTGCTCCCAATTACAGCCACGCAAACTCCTCCACGGGCAAGACTTCAAACTGTTATGAAACCAAGAGGAACAACCTGAGACCTCGAGAAAACAAACCGACGACGAGTCTCGCCACCAGCGGGTTTGGCGAGGCTTGGATGCATACAGTCATCCAACAACACTCCCCTTCAAATTCAGTCATCTGCTGGGTTTAAAGAATATTATCTGAGGCAAGTATTAGGGGATATGATTAAGTAGACTGCTCTGAAATAGCAGGCAAAGGTCAGAAAGAAAGCATGGGAGCATTCTGTTATTTCCTCTCCCATTCCCATTGAATTTATGTGAGAATGAACAGGACAGTCCATCTGACTTGCATTTGAAGCCTTGAACTGCAGCTGCTGGGGTTGTCTTGTGCCATCTATACAGGCAAAATCCATCGAGGTCAAAAGGAAGACAACGAAAATGCATTTTGCAAATTTAATACAGTTTTAGTTTTGCCATAAATTCTTCATTTTTCCTGATTTATTTTAAGCCGTTAAAAAAATATTAAAGCTTTTCAGCTTTTACAGATGTAGGGAGATTTGCACAGAGAACTGAGAAAACATGCCTAATCTTGGATTAAAACACACTGTGATTTGAAGGTCAGAGTTTTTATACTCATCATCATGCATCAAAGTCAGATGCACCAGATTAGAAATAACGCAGATACCATGCCACAGGCAACAGTGCCTTTTCACACACTGACATAGAAGTATAACCTCAGCTGATTACCAAAATCGTTTACAGCAGAAGTGGTTGGTTAATCAACCAAGTACATACAGCAATGGAAAAAAATGCATCCAACTAATAGTGCTAAATTGTTGGGATTTTCTTATGATATTTAGTTTACTGCTTATTATAAAGCATCCCATTAGCAAACGCCATTGCACCCAGCTAATCTTCCTGGGGTCCACAATTCACTCATAGTGTTATGTTTAAAACAGGCAATCTGATTTGTAATGAAATATTAGCAATATTAAATCATTTCAAAACACTGTTGGCTGCCTTACATAATCTCATAAACACACCATTTATACTTCATACTGTATCTTCTAGGCGGGGTGGGGTCAAGAGACAGACAAATCCTAGGGCAACAATCAGCTTTACACCAGCACTTCTACTTAAGTAAAATATCAGCAAAGAAAGAAGTACTTGAACTTACATTGTAGTAGCAGTTTTCCACCATTGCCAACATTACAACAGGCTTAAAGCAGATAATTGCATTTGGCTCACCAACAGTCTAACAGCTTGTGGTTTGGATGGTTATCTGCATACATATGTGCGTTTATCTCACATGCGTGCTTTTGTGCTTATTCAGGCCTCTCTCTCTGTTTATGGTGTGTTCAGAGGAGACTATTGTCCAAACGCATTCAGCACCAGAGAGACTCAGAGCTGTCAGAAATCAGCACACCCTTATGTGGATGTGGATTCTGCACCAGTCGAGGTTTGAACCTGCAACCTCTGGAGCCAAAGACAGTGACTTACCTCTCTGAGCTAATTGGCAAGTAGCAGCTCAATAGCAGCTTGACAATTTGACTAAGCCAGTGGTTACATCGTGTTTTCCTGAAACTGAATAGATACCAAACATAGCAAAATAAAATTGCTCTGCTTGCTCAATCATGTTGTAACTAGAATATCTGCTGGAAAAAAAAAAATATTTTTTTTCATGGACTGATAATTATACTTCTACCGACTTCTCAGTCATTTTTAACTGGCAGATGTTTCATTTCAGCTGGGGGTGTGTCATTCCAATTTAACATCAGCTCCGATTAAAGTGGCTATGTAGCAAAAGTAAGGACAGTAAGCAGCCACATTAAGGCTGAACAGAGTTATATAATCACCTTTTTAGGCTGTTATCAATTTACCTCTGAAATAAAGACGACAGTTTTCACAGATGTGTTGATTTATTAAAAGTTCATTTCAATGTACAGACGCAAACAAACTGACAAATTAATTAAATAAATGGCCCAGGAAACTCATAAAGACTAAACAAATGAATAATGATTAATAGGCTAATTAATAACTGATAACAATATATAGCCGCACATCTCCGTGGAAAATCTTACAGGTAGCCTACTGTCCGTGGTGCTGACTCCACTGAGGCACTTAATTATAGAAATTAAAATTCACGGAGGATCTTGTTTAGCTCTTGTTTACTTAAGCTGAGAAATCAGCTGTTTGCCTGGTGTTTGTCAGGTAGTCTTGTAGACATTTGACAGATTGCTCGGTTGGATCTACGCAACGTAGTCTCGTGTTATAATTTTAAAAAATCTCAAGTACCCCCTGGAGTTCCTCTAAGTAGCCTACCCCAGGCGTACGCGTACCCCCATTTGAGAAACACTGATCTAGACAACAGGGAGATGATGTTAATTTGTTTTTAACAATGATTGATTGGCTCCATAAGTGAAAAATTGATGTTTAAAAATGCAATTTTTACATTGACTCCAATTGTTCACAGGAGAGCAAAATTGAAAAAGGCTGTCAAAAATTCAGTTTTTGAGATACAATTCTGAAATTTGCCACACATCATCGACCATGACTCCAGAATTTTGTCATTTTTTTCATGAACATTGAAGATTTATTTAGCAAGACTTTGCAGGTATATGTTTTCAGTAGCGTTTACAGTAAAACATTTTGATGCACTGTAGGCTTAATTTTTGATAAATCAAAAATCTGTGAACATCGTTTGTGTAGGACAGTCTGAAGATGCTCTGTAGCAGGTTTGGTGACATTTGAGCAAAAATTGTGGGAGGAGATAGGTTTAAGAAGTTTTACAGTTTTTGAAAAAAAAAAACAGAGTGATGGCTTCATAATTTTCAATAGGTTTAAATGTACAAAAGTTTCTTCTATATTGAGGCTACAGTTTGATGAAAGTTGTGAAGCTGTAGCACATATGGTTGATTTGTTATGAATTTTCAAAGTTTTGAACTTTAGAGGCTTGCTATAGCGCCACCATCAAGACTACTGGCTTGAGTTTGCAGCTGAGGTAATCTGCCATGGGACTGGACCTTTGTGCAAAGTTTGGTGAGTTTTCACCCATGGGAAGTATGATTTCCTTGGAAGAAAGAAGAGGAAAGAAAGAAAGAAAGAAGACCTGGGAATACAATAGTGTCCGGTGTGCATATGTTATGGTTGTTTATTGGAAAATATGCAATGTTAAGAAAAATCCCAATATATTCTTTTATATATTATGTTGCGATATATATACATATATGGTATATGCATATATTGCAGTATATTTGAACATATAAAGACAAACTATTGCATGTAAAAATATAGTGCCGTTTTTGGTCTTGATTGCAATATATTTTTTTATATGTATCAATATATAGACATGTATGGTCTATGCATATATTTCAATATATTGTAAAATATAAAGACTAGTTCCCATATATGGAAATGTATTATCTAATATATCACATGATATTTTCCAGTATACTGCAATATATTTTTGTTTCGTAAGGGCAAGTGGAACCATGTGAGTGCTTGTCCTGTTTAGGAAACCTTGAACGAATGAGAGTGTGATGCCTTAGCACGGATAAGAGTCAGTCAGGCAACTTGTGTGTATCAAAGTAGCTGGCACACAGTGTGTTTTCACAGGTGACTGTGAAGGTCATTGTGGATGACAGTCTCCCATGCAGAGTTGTGTTATGACCCATGCATTCTCCAGATGTTTCCCAACATGCAAAGGGAGACAGACCTGACAAGTACCGCATCCACCAATATGAAAACTGTGTAAAGAAAGCACAAAGTTGCCACTGATATGGTAAGGTGCAAAAGAAATTGATCTAAAGCAATAAGCTGTGACATCTTCAAATAAATAAATGTCTGTCTTCAAACTCAATGTCGTAACAGTGATTCAACATTTTCCACACACCTGAAAAATCCTCTGGTTCACAGGAAGTCATGCATTTTATTTTACTGGAAACAGTAAAGGCAATGTTTGGAATAAAACAGAACAAGCCGTTACATGGCTGCTTCACTGACAAGTGATCTCTGCTAAGTACAGTACAGTAGTACAGTATAGCAATGACCACTTAATGCCAAAAGACAAAACAACAGCAACAAACAAACTAAAAAGCAATGTATCACTTTACATTTTAACAAACACATTTTCCTGAATCCAATATTTTGGCAATTCTGTGACATCACTGAATTGTATTTTCTGAAGTATCTGAAACAAAACGAAGCCATTCTGTATAAATGAACATAAAGAGACTGTGTTTTGTTCATACTTATGTACAGTAATATGTATAATTTACTATGTTTTATATGTCACAGTGTCATGTTGCACTGAATTTGAGGTTCTGTTGTTGCCACTGATTTTAACATACTAATAAATAATAAACTTAAGCTAATTAATTAATAATAGTAAAGAAAAAATTGTTTTTTATAGATCAGTGGTTGCTGCTATACAGTGTGTGCCAGTCAGAATGTATTGATGTTACTGTGTGAGTTATTGATGACAAATTCCTTCATCTATACTGCATGTGGCCAGTATTTTTATCTATTTGCAAGGAGGATATTTCCCACTTCCCAGTTGTCTTGAACACAGCAGCAGTTGGTGTGATCAGGTGGTGCTGAGTTTGGTTTGAGTGGAAATGTGCATACACATGGTTTTGGCTGCCACATGTTTGGGAACCACCCTATTGTGTGGCTTATTTTTTTTCCTTTGCACTGTATGTAAAGTCCATGGTGTTGTGATGAGCTACTATTTGGGTTTCAGTATGCCCATCTGCCCGCTACAACAATTTCCTATATATTTATTATATTTTGCAGTTGAGTTATCCTGACCACATTTTTTTTCCCTGTACAACTGGGCACCAGAAGGCTGTCATCCAGCGGGATGACATCACTGGCCACTCCCACCTTCACACTCTGGCCAGGCATTGGACTGCAGGCCGGCCAGGCTTCTTACTCTCTCTGGGAACACCGCTTCATTACAGACATGAATTGTCTCATTGTGCAGACACAACTGCCCCTTTCGCAGGAGAGGGCGGGGCCTCGCTGGACATCGGGGCATCATGAGGTGACCCGGCTTCAGGGGTCACTACACCCACTGTTTGAGAAGCATCTCTTGTAACGCATCACTGGCTCACTGCCCCCTCTTCTCAGAGCAACCAAGAGCCCTGCTACAGCAGCACCAAGCATCATGCATCTTGCAATACCTTACGATATTCAAGTTTATGTGCAATTCAGTATAGATCACAAGAGTAATTACTTTGCAAAGATAATAATCTTATTTGTACTGTGTTTATGCATGTGGATTGGCTGGTATATTGCAGTGTCCATAATACTATAGTAATATCGATAATCTCACTAAGGAAATTTCCGATGCATTTGTTGTACATTGTAATTAAAGTGACTCTCTGTCTGTTTAATATTCAGCAAAAGAGCATAAATGTGGCTTGTATGGACGTGGGTCCACTCTGTAACTGATTCTGGATATTTACTCTGTAAACCCCGCTCAGTGCTCGCCTAAAATGATACCTGCAGCACCTAATGCCTTAAACAGGAAAAGCTGAGAGGATGGAGTGCTAAGCTAGTATTTGCAGTCCTTTGGGGACAAATCAAACAATTCAACCAAAGACAAAATTTTATGAAATCTTTGCTAATAAGAGCAGATTACCAATTTTAAATTTGTCCATGCAGTTTTTTTTAAACTGAAAATGCAAGATCTTATTGTACTTCATATGAACAGTACTGAGCAACACTTTATGTATGTGACACTAAACACTTCAACGAATACACAAGAATAAGTGAACAGATGTGGCATGACCTTAAAAATATATTAAGGTGCAATAAAAAATAAACTCAAGAACCATAACTTGTTGCTATTACAGTGCGTGTGTCTCATAAATGCCTAAAATGTTTGTTTAATGACTTGAATGTGTTCTTCCCACACAATGCCCTCTATAGGATTTGATGTCTGTTGGGAAGATTGGACTTTACGTTCACAGAATTCAGATGGTGCAGTTATGGGCATGGAGGGAGTTTCGGGTCTTTGATGCTGGTCTATTTGTAGACCAAGAGCTGACCTTGGGTACCATTGTGTAGGCAAGAGGACATTTTCTTCCCAAGGCTTGCGCAATCATCTGTCAGGTCCAGGCAGCTGTATCAAGTGTGGATGGAAAATCAGTCCTTTTGCAATATAGGCAGTAGGCACGCACATCCTCGCAGGCAGACATCTGTGGAACAAGTATGGAGAGTGGGGCCAGTTGGCGAGAGTGTTTGATCAGGTCCTGGAGGAAGCAGAGGCTTCCTCTTGCGGAGGATACAGTCTGAGCATGTCCCCGCACACCTGCCTCTCTCTACTGGACAGTCAAACATATGCTCTAGCTAATAGAAAGGCTGCACAACTTATCTCATATGGCCAAAAAACTGAATACATAAAACAGAGCCTTTATTATTATTATTATTATTATTATTATTATTTTAACCTTTGTTCATCCAGGGAAAGCTGACTGAGCACATTTTAACATTCTCATACTTCCTAAGTTGTCCTCTCTTGGAAACTGAACAGCACCACGGCATCAGTAGGACATTAAAGGACCACACCAGTCTTATTTTAACTTTTCATCAAGACTTTTCATCATCAGTTATATCTGTTTGCCTCCAATATTGGTTATGTAAGTGTGCAGAATTTTGTTAGCTTAGAAGTCAAGGCTAGCTCAAGTCAAGTCAATTTTATTTATTTAGCCCAATATCACAACTTACAAATTTGTCTCAAGGGGCTTTACAGGAATACAACATCCTGTGTCCTTAGACCCTGACATCGGATGAGGAACAACTCCCTAAAACAAACAAACAAAACAAAAACACAACCTTTAACAGGGAGAAAAAAATAGGAAGAAACCTCAGGGGAGCAACAGAGGAGGGATCCCTCCCCAGGACGGCCAGACGTGCGATGGATGTTGGAAGCACAGAACAGATGCTGTTACAATTCAGTTGAATTCATGATAAAAAAAAAACCCAAACAAACAGCTAAATATAAGGTCCTACTAACATACAAGAGCTCCTCTAACATATTTAATTACACATTAAAAAAATCACATCAACATGAATTGTGATGCATTTTATCTTGTGAATACTTGGCTACTACTACAATCACTAATAATATCAGATGTGTTGTACATTCAAAGTTGCAGGAGGTTTTTGGGTTCACTTGTTAACCACCTTGTTGTAGCTGAGCTGCCAGTGGCCCAGCTGCTCAGTTTAGGTGTGTGCTGGGCTGAACAGCAAGTGCTCCCTCTGTCTCTCCAGCGTAAATGTATCACTATGTTTACATGCACACAAGAAATCAGATTATTGTGAATAACTGAGTTATGCCAGGAAATCAGGTAACGCATTTACATGTTATATAATTACTCAAAATCCCTGTACATGTGCTCCCCCAATAATTGGGTTAGGGTTAGTCAGGTTTCTTTTATCTACTCTTGTCCCGTCAGACATGCACACACCAAAAAAGCTATTAAGAAATCAGCATATGGCTGTACGTGGCACAATATTTGGAACAAGCAAATTTTTACTTGTGACACAAGTGAACAAGTAAAAATTTGCTTGTTCCATTGGCAAAATTAGTTTCTTGTTTCAAGCTAATTTTCACTTGTTTCAAGTAAATTTTCACTTGAAACAAGTTGAAACAAGTGAAAATTGTCTAAAGACAAGTAATTTCTGAGATGATCATGTCTTATTTTAAGTGTAATGAGATATTTTGACTAGAAATAAGACATTTTTACTTGAAATAAGACAAATAATCTTGGTAAGATTTTGACTTTTTGCAGTGTTGCGGTGAAACTTTCATCTAACCATTGGCCTCCTATATGTGAGTTCTGCCGCCTTGAGCTGTCAATCACAACCACTCACACAGCAGAATCTGAATGTGTCAACTGAGCAAATTTTAATGGATTTACACCAATTTTAGTGAAAGTGCATGTCGGCCAAGTGTTCACAAGATGACACTACTTATGCTTAACAACTTCAATAAGTCAAAATAGACCAGTAGGGTCCTTTAAGTACCTTGCTCAAAGGCACCTCAAAAGTAGTTGTTAATGTTTTCACTGCCAGAGGATTCAAACCAGCAACCTGCCGATAAAAAAAAAACGGCTTCTCTAACCTACAAGTTTTCCGCTGCTCCAGATAAAGCAAATATTTCATCCGCCTGCAGTTTCTCCAAAAAGAGATTGACACTATTTTATTTTTTTACAGCTTTATTTATCCAGGGAAGGGTTGTTGTGCACACATGCTCTTTTTCAGCACCACCATCCATCATATTCAAACAGTTTCGTTCACACCTGGGAGCTGCTAAATACAACCACAGTCTTCTAGGTGCTCTGAAAGAAAAGAGCCTGCTTGGAGATGAAAATCTTGGGAGGGAGGAATGAACACTTGGCTGCTGAAATCTAACTTTGGTCTGTCATTACAGTGGGACGAAATTCAAGTGTTGAAGCCGGCACGTAGGCTGCACGGTTTGTGCCAGAATTAGTACCATAAAAGGAATCAATCTGCTTTAATATTTGTTCGTACAATCGTTTAAACATTTAATAGAGGTAGAAACGAGCCAGTAAAGAATTAGTGTTGCTTTTATTGCTTTTCTTCTAAAATGTCCTCACTGCTCTCTTGCCCGGCAACCACAAACAGAATTCTGTGGGGATGGCTTGGAGCCAATTCAGAAATGTTTTATTGTTGTGGAAAAATTATTTTAAGTACTTGCCTTACAATTCTGCTTGAGGCATGCCTATTTCAGCTGACAGCATTGTGCAGCTTTTGTCTGGTTAAACTATATGCTTTACAAGATTTTTTAAGTAAACACATAAAAAAACAGAAGAATGTCAAAGCATTCTGTTGTGAAATGCTCTTTGGACTACAATAGCACTGTTGTGAAAATGATGCATATGATATTGTATTTTTTCTGCAGATTTCAAAAATGGCAGGATCAGTGAATGTTTAAGCTACACCTGATCACTTCTCAGTGTAATCCTGCGCTGTCTTTGCAGAAGTGCAGTATGTCTATGTGTGTATACAGTGTTTACAAGTGATTAAGTCAAAGAATAATTAGCAAGATAAAGATTACTTTACTGGCCATTTTACACTCAAAATGTCTCTCTTTGCATACTGTGTCCATCCTGGAGACATACACATGTAGGCCATACACACTGTCATTTTGGTTTCAGAGGTTGAACCTGTAACCTTTCTGTTACTGATTTGTCTCTTTCCCTCAAGGCCAAACTCAAGCTCCTAAAGTAGTAAAGTCGGCAATAATGCACCCTTTATCTTATCATTTGCATTTTACACAACTGAACATGTAAAACCAAGTTATCTTGAGAAAGCGAAGAGCACTGAGAGTAAATGACTGCTTGAACCCCTGAAGTCTCTTTCCAGCACCTTTGTTGTTGGCATACTGCCTGGAGGTCTCTTTATAATTTCACAGCTGAAGTCGTTGCAGAGCCCCTGCACTTTCCTGCCTGTGAACTGCATTAATGCTGCATGTTGCTCCGCCTCGGAGATAAATTGTTTGGAAAATTCAAGAAACTGTAAAATTGTGGTCCAGTTTTATAATCAAAAAATGCAACAATGTGGCAAGGAATAGTTTATAAGTTTGGAGGTTTGTATTTCAATGTGCTTATTCATTGTGACAGGATCTACAAAATTTGAGCAAGAACAGACCACAGTGGCTGTCGCTTTGATGGCTCCTGCTGTGCTTCTACATGAGGATGGAAGTTGCTACTGGTCTCTATCAGTTCTAATGTCACTATTGTTTTGGTATCTATTGGTTTCCTCTCTTGCCAGTGGTTTGAATTTCCTTCCCAGTATAAAGCGAAGTTTTCCTGGTTTCCTGTGGGTCTGTAGGTGAAAGGTCACAGGTCTGCGGAGAGGAAGTCTTACTGCAACAAGAGCCAGTGCGCCAAACCATAGACATGTTATTCTGAATGGGCCTCTTTGCTGTGGAAGGCGCTGCTAAATATTTGGGTATTAGCCTGCCGTTGTTTTTCTGTGTGGGCTTCAGCCTTGCATCTCATGGCGAAATACCCTGAAGATGATATAACACCGAGTGCAATCTGATCGTGTCCTCTGTGACTGAACCCAAGCAGAAAGTGCACTTTCAAAGCCTGCTGAAACTATTCAAAACACCATCGGGCCGTTAACAGCCCAGGATAATGAATTCCATGGCCGTGCGGGCCTCTATGTGTGGGAGACTCAGAGCTTAACTAAATAAACCTTGTCTGGCTGAGTGGCCCCACTGGTGCCCAGCCCTACTGGGACAAGAGCAGCCTGGTCTCTCACAGGTCACTGGGCGGCCCAGTGCTACTGACAGCCTCATTTAGCCTGAACCCACCGTGACATCCACTAGCAACATCCCACAAGTCACACCTCGACTCTGTCACGAAGGATAGGCTACTGTTGGCAAGGGCATTGTTAGTGGCTCAGCTTGATGTGACAAACTGCGTCTACGCAGGGCTCATAGGAGATGCGCTGGCTGGAGCTGATAGGAGAGATCACTAGTGTTCCCTGTGGTGGGAGTGGCAGGCTCTGATTTTTTTCCTCTCTCTTCTCTTCATTAACTATTCACATTTGCACCTTATGTGCAGATCACCATCACTGCTCGACGTGAGTCCAGGCAGTTCAAAGGCTGCGTTGCTTGGAAGTGTGCGAGCCACACCAGGAGTCACTGGGCCTCAGACACCTGCAGAGTGGTGGGTGCTGAGAGCTTGGGTGTGTTTGGATCAGGGACTGAATTTCTCTCTGAAGATGAGGAAAAGGTTTATGGCACACTCCCATGAGAGCGTCTCCCGCTCTTTGAAGCTCCTGTCTTGGTGGCTGCTCTTATCTCAGGAAAGGATTATTTTATCTCCTCCTGTTCCTTTCTCTCTCTCTCCTTCTTCTTCTCTCTGTCTCCTTCCGTCAGCTCAGGTTTTGCCCTTGCGTGGATCTCTTAGGAGATCTTCTTCTTGCCCTTGCTCTTTTACTCCACTCCATTCCATTTCCCCCCTTTCAGAGTACACCCAGTCTTTTTTCACAACCAGCCCCCCCACTCTCTCCCCTCTTCTTTCTCTGGTGCTCCCCACTCTCTTGCTCTTTTTCTCTATCTTTTCTGTTCTCCCCTTCCAGCACATGACAGACTGTGTAATTAATGAGCATCATAAACCTCTCTTTCTATTAGCTACCCATTAGTAAACCTGGCAAGCCTGTCATTTTGGACAAAAACACACAGCTCCTTCATTTGATCCCCACATCAAAGGGGGAACCCCACTGTTTTCAGCTGAATACACTAATTGTGTCCTCGTTCTGGATGGGGCTACACCCCCACCGCTTCAAAAAGCAGCCAGTGCTGAGTGCAGATAGTAAAGAGAAGTGCAGAAGCAGAAAGTATTGATTATAAAGAACTAAATTTGAAGAGTTTTTTTGACGAAGGAGAAATTAACATAGTCATTCAGTGACATGCCTTAAGTGGAAGTGGGAGTGTGTGTGTATGTGTGTGTGTTTGTGTGTTTATTTACTGCATATCATTTCCTCTATTCAGTTCTACTATGGACACATTTTGCAGAAAAAAATGTCAGTGGGCTTAAGGCCCTGTAAAGAGTGTTTTATAAGCCGCCGTTAACAGATAAAAAGGAATTTTTAAGTGGGACACTAAGGTTTCCCCTCTTTTACACTACAAGCCAATAACATAAAGCACTGGATCAGCAACCTAATTAAGATAAATCTTTTAAAGTAAGTCTCATCTGGAAGATTTTTTTTTTTATATTTTTGAGGTTTGCATACATTATAATTTTACCACCATCACTTTCATTTTGAGCAGCTTTATGAAGTTTTTTGCTCCTGTGACAAAACAACTTATGAGCAAAATGAGTTTAACTAAGTTATGTCTTTGAACTGCAAAGGGTTTTCCTAAATATTTCTTCAGTGAATGTTTACATACTTAATTGAAAAAAATAGCAATGTGTGTCTAAAACCTCAAACTGATATTGCATAAAAATAATTAAAAATGGTAAATGTAAAGACTTTAAATCTAAGTACAAGTTGCAAATGTAAGATTTTGACAAAAAATTTGAAAGCAAAATTTTTAAAGAATATTATTTTGCCCTTGTTTCTTTATGATATTCAGAATCACATACTGTGCACTTCAGTGTTCATTACAATTGTTTAAAGATGTTGGCTAACAGCAAAATACATGCCAGCAAACACACAGCCCACTATACTATGGTCAACAGCTCTTTTTAAAATACAAAATAACAATGTTGTTATCCACGTGGGCCCACAGATGGGCTCAAAGAACATGGAGCGTTGCTTGCCAGATAAGTTGGTGCAAAAGAGGTAAAAGTGTATTTTAGGGGCTTCTTTAGATGTCGTGTTGCAGATTCTTTTGCTTTTGCTTTAACATTGAATTTCACTCAACTTAGCACCTGAGACAGAATGTGCATGTAAATGTCACTGATTGCTGTAAAAACCCCACATAAAGCTAAGTGTCTCAAACAATTTTGGAAACAGGCTCTTACTGTTTCTCAGAGGAAAGATCTAAGACCAAGCAGTCATAGGCTTTGAACATATGGAATGGCAAACGCATGCCAGCCCGCATTTCCCTCCCTGCGGACCCCTCGCCTGACACATTGCCCGCTGGGCCGCCACAATGGGCTGAGTCACCGCTGCCGCAGGAATCAACACTGTACTTCAATCACGATTGTCTTCTGCCCTTTAGAACATCCATGCCCTTTTGTTCCTCGAGATAAAGGCAACAGTCACATGCTTGAGCTTTAAGCGCCCAGCAGCTGCTCTGCTCTGTCCTCTATATGCTGCACCCCCCACTCCTCTTTCCACCACCATGCAGCATTCCCTCCGGTGGGCTCTCCAGGCATCAGGCCCCTAACATTGTTACAAGGACATAAACACAGAGAAACCAATAGATCCCCCTGAATTTGGCAGCCTGAATGCCCCCCATTATGCCTGTTTCCAGGGAGGACACAGGGTTTTATGGTGGAATGAGACAGGCTTGGCCACCAAGGTAGGAGCTCCCCCAGGTCAATAAATACCTATATCAATCAGACAGGTGTCTGAAGAATGGTGTTTCAATCCTGTGAAGCTATACACTATTTTTCCACTATCAGAAACTCAAAACACAAAAGGAAACAGAATCCCACCATTATATAAGCATTACCCCAAGGATTGACTGGCGTGTTAAGGGTAAAATATTTACTTCATTTTGTTTATTTAAACTGAAGCTATAACTGTGCGCATCCCATGAGGATTGGACTGGTTGGAGGTTTGGGGGTTCATGTCCATGAGATGGAACTTTGGCTTTAAACCCCTGCCACCTCCTCTCTCACAGGCATCAAAGGCGAAGCTCGGAAATAGGGCCTGCGAAGCCATCTCTCCGTTGGCCTCTTCAAAGGACAGGAAGTGTGTCAGAGGGACAGGCCTTCTTTCCCAGCAAATTCAGGCAAGTGGCTATAATAACAAGCTCATCTGTGTGTCTGTGGCAGGCTAGTTCAAAGGGGAGCCAGATTCCTCTTGGTACAACATGTGATGATAGACTCAGGATACGGAAACCGCTGCTTAGCAGAGATGCACATGGAGGGCAAACATCTAGTCTATGGTCACGTTCTGAAAGATGTGAAAACCCTTCCCTGAAAAAAGTGGCCAGATTGCATTTTTGAGCGTGACTATACCCTGGAAATCGCCCCCACTCCAATATAGCACCTTGGGGTCATCCGTCACTTTATGCAAGACTTCAGCAGATTCCTGTGCAGGGAGTTGCCTGGCAGAGTATTCGGTGCCACGCCCATTATGCTGAGACTTCCTATGCTGACAGACCCTCAGAAGTGCCTGCTTTAGGTTCTACAGACCATATTCACACGGCAGCCATTTTTCCTCTGACGTCACTCTCAAAAGGATAATGTTGTACTGCTGCACAGCTGCATATCTTATAGACTTAGGGAATCTGACAAAATGTTATCATTTCCCCTCTTTCCCCTCCTCTTCTTGATCAGCAACTGAGAAACAATGGATGATAAAAATCTGGAGGGACATCAGGTCATATTTCAGGGTAAAACAACAGCTAACATTAGCATTCAACCACTTCCTAGCTAACGTTTGATAGTATTAGATTATATGACAGGAAAGGTGTAAATTAATCATGAAATATCAGTGAAATATCAGTGAATGCACCATTGACTTTTTTCGCTGCCTTTTCACCTGACCTCAGAAATGTTATGCTAAATTCAGTAAGGTCAGGTGACGTTACACTCACTGCAACACATGTTTGTGAGTAATGTTTGCACAGATTACAAAAGTGTGTTTGAAGCCCTTTAGCAGTGAGTTTTTTAGTGTAGTAGTGTGAAGAAGCTGGCAAGACATGCCTCCAGGAAGTGTCCCCCTGCTGCAAGCTTGATCACGTCCAGTGTGTTTTACTTCCAGGCTTTAGTTAGTGGTCTTAAAAAGAGGTATCCAAGATGTTTGTTGATATTTGATCATTTAATTATGCCTTTCCTATGACATCATGTGACACTATCAGACAATAACATTAGCTAGGAAGTGACTGAATGCCAACGTTAGCTGCCAGTGGATGATTTAAGCGTGGATTGTGTGGCCTCAGTTGACAAAAACATGTAATTTGGTTGTTTAGCCTACACGGTTCTCACCATCTGACGGGTTCTGATAAACCACATCCTTATTTAACACTTTAATATCAGGTTAAGCGTTCCTTATTTTTGTGACTTCTGTTACTGCAGCTTTAAGTCTTTCTATTGTAATGGCCACTGTGGCATGTCACCAATCATCAAAAGCCCCATTCGGACAGGATTAGTTTCCCAAACGAGTTTTCATTTCTGACCTGTTACTGGTTACTTATCTTCTTCGTGCCTCTTGGTGCATGAGGCTTGAACAGAGCATTTCCACCTTTCCTGGTCAGCTGATATGGTCTGCAACTCATGACATGATTTCCAACATCTCCTTTGTCTTTCTCAACTCCTCCTTTTCTTCAGTACTATGTTGCAGTCGTTGTTTTTGGCCTGCCTTAGTATCTGTCCAATCACCTTCCACCTACTTCACTTCCTCCCTCAGCAGCTTCATGTTGGCTCTTGACTCTTCAGCACTGACATGGTCTTGCCATTGAACTCGGAGGATTCTTTGCAGGCACCTGTTGTGGAACTCATTTTCCATGTCTCACACCCTCATAGCAAGACCGCCACCACAAGCATTTTTTCTGTCATAGTATATAGTGTAATGTAACTGGCACAGTAATTACTGCCACAGTATATATAGGTGACTAGCTGAAACTGTCAGTATGGTCATCCATCTACACAACTTGCAGGATCGTGTTGTCCTCACAGATTTTTTTTTTTTTGAAGACATACTTTCAACAGGTGGTGTATACAGCTGTGTGTACACATATTCTTGTGAATGGCACATTAATTGCCCTTACGAAAAAAATCACATGTGAAATAAACCACGTTTTTGTTGGAGTTCATGATCTTCAACCACATGTGATTTGATTATTTCACATGTGATTTTCATGTTGGTTTTTCCACATGTGGTCTGAAACCACATGTTAATATTTCACATGTGGAAAGCAACATGAGAAACACATGTGTTCCAAAACCACATGTGGTTGTTCACATGTGGAAATTCTAGTTCAGAAGACAAACACATGAAAATGCTAATTCCACATGACTTCGTGTGACCAGTTTTCTTTTCACATGTGGAAATTTTCAATCATGTGAAAATATTAGTTCACATGTATCGGTCGCATATGAAAGTGGTAAATTCACATGTGAAATTCAAATTTTCACATATATTTCAATTGACATTTTCATATGGGATGCACATATTAGTTGTACTCATTAGTTCAACACTCAATAAATAAATGATCGAATAGCGCCTACAGTATCCAGTAGCAGTCAAAATGTTTGTGGAAATGAACCTGTCTGTTAAGTCCATTCATAGGTTTGCATTCATAGAGGATTAAATTGATCAGAGGACCTCTGACTTTTACAAACTACAATAGGTAATGTGTTTATTAATATGGCTGTCACATGGTCAGTACCTATGGGACTAAAATGACTGAGGACGTCTGTGATGTGCAAAGTTACCTGTAAAACTAGTTCCATCTGAATAGAGCTAAAGGTGCATTATGAGAAATTATCGAGAGCTGATGGACATGTGGAGCTTTTAGACTCAACTCACGAAACAAAACAAAACAAGCCTTATCAATTTAATCAACCCTCGATTTTGCATGATGCACCTTTAAATTATTTTATGTTTTCTAATAGACTATTATTCCATTAAACAACATAGACTTAGACACCAACCACTTTGTCTTTCTCTCCTTTTCTCCCCTAACATGAATACCACTGCAGTGTCTTCCTGAGCTTCTCTTGGATCTCCATGCTGATGTCTGCAGTAACTGGTCACTGAGCCGAGCTGACCTGTGTCTCAGAGGTAGTTTCAGTTGAGTGGAGCACTCCAGTTATAAGTACAGCTTCTGGGGGCAGGTTTTAGAGAGGAAAATGTCAGCCAGACAAAAGTAAAAAGACATTTCCACACAGTCTTCATTTAGAAAAAATACACAATTTTATGTTATCATCCGCTCCATGGGCTGTTTTTTTTTTTTTTAAGGACCACAGCTTCATTCTTGAAGCTACAAATCTTCCAACCCCAGAAACGATGGTGTATATACTTGGCACGCTGAAGGCATATGGCTGCAGGTACAGGGCAAACCAAGCTTGTAAACTTAAACACAGCCTTGACTGTGGAGGCCCATGATAATTTAGGGGCCATTACCATCAGGCCATATGGGAGCCATCTACCTAAATGGTGCTATATTTTATCATTAAAGCAGCACTTCAAGCAGTCAATTAGCTTTTCAGACATTTAGTTTTAAGATTATGTCCTAAAATTGAACAAAGCCTCCCCTAAGATTTTAATCTGCTGTTTTTACACTTAAACGGAAAATACTCTGTGACACCAAAAATGCATGGGACTTATAGGGTAGTATCTAAACACAGAGTGGTCTAGTCCCCAAAATGAAAATACACCATTTTCAAAATAACTTCATATGTTACCCCTATGAGCGACAGTTTTAAGGCTGACCAACACTTTGTGGAAGTGTTTTACTCACAGTCAACAGGACAATAACCACAGTATGTGGACAATCTGACAGTAGCCAAACTGACTTTCCATGTTTGTCAAGGAATATTCTAGTATCTTTTCCTCCTGTATTTTTCTCTATTTAGTGGGGCGGGTTAGCTCAATATATCACAACAATTGTTCATTTTTTGATAAAAGCATAAAATTTGGTACATGTGTTGGTGGATATATTTCAGACAAATCTTGATATTGGGCCACCACAAAATCGCCCCTAACTGCCCCACCAAGAAAACAGCAATAGAAAAATTTTTTGTAAGCATTTCTTATTGCATTTGGACAACAATAACAACAATCAATGATTTTTTTTAAAACAGACCCCACAGTTTTTGAGATATAGAACTCTACCAAACGGTTGACCTGACGCTTCATGGTAAAAGTACCAAAGTGTATACAAATATCGAAATACTTACACTACTCACAAAAAGTTAGGGATATTCGGCTTTCGGGTGAAATTTCAGGATGAACCTAAAATGCATTATAACCTTTACAGGTGAACTTAATGTGACCTTGTGTAAACTTTTGAATGCACATGTCCAACTGTTCAATGTTTCAGTACTTTTTGCACAAGTTGCTGTTCTCTAACATGGAGTTTAACAGCAAAATTCACATCAGGTGTTTGATGCTCCCGCTCATCGAGGTCGTATCATTAGGGAATGGCTGCTGGAGACTGGGGTACCTCAAATGGAGTGGCCTGCACTTTCTCAGACCTGAATCCCATAGAAAACCTATGGGATCAGCTGAGTCGCCGTGTAGAGACTCAGAGCTCTGTACCCCAGAACCTCAATGTCCTGAGGGCCGCCCTTCAAGAAGAGTGGGATGCCATGCCTCAGCAGACAATAAGTCGACTTGTGAACAGCATGAGACATCGTTGTCAAGCTGTAATTGATGCTCAAGGGCACATGACAAGTTATTGACACTGACATTTTTTGTTGTGGTATATCCACCACTGTTGTTGGCTTTTGTTTCAAGAAATTGTTTGAGATGAGGAAATCACCAGTGTATGCTTCTACTTAAATGCCCTACTTTCATGATATAATATCACTGTAGCGTGAACATTTTCCATTTTCCATAAATTTCACCCAAAAGCCAAATATCCCTAACTTTTTGTGAGTAGTGTAGAAGAAGTCATACAAAATATTAACTTTTTGAGGAAACCTACATTTCAGATGTTTTGTTGGGGTATTCGGTCCATTTTTTTTCTATTGGTATGCTAAAAAACATTGTAGTTTCCATTTGAACACAGGAAATTATGCCATTTCTGGAATTTCCACCTTCACACACCTAATGCCACCCTCAGAGGGTTCAAATCTTGCACCAGGAACCTGGAATTCCTCAATATCTTCACCTTTCCATTTTGTCCTTGCACCTTTGTATGGGTCTGATGGTGAACTTGGTTCAGGAGTGTCGTCTGACTCCACCAAGGAAACTATTTTCAAGGCACATTTCCATTTTCTGCTCTTACGGGATGGTAATGCAGAAGGTTTGCTTGTTTAGCCAGCCTCAGTCTCATTCATTGATTTAAAAGAGTCTCCTGTCACTTCCACTTGTGTGGGCTGGTAATCAGGATCATCTACATTGTCATCTTCATCACTGAGACCAGCATCAGAGAGAAGTGTGTGGCCTTGCACTATAAAACGTCTTAGTGACCTTCTATAATTGGTAAAACAAACAAAGAAAAGTAAAATAAAAATAAAATAATGTCATCACACAATAGCTGTAATATGTTCTTGTATATCAACGTGTCGGTTTGTGACCATGAAATCAGTATTACCAGACTAATTTTATTTTTATGTATTTCGTCTAAATATGTACCGCATGCAATTTTAAAACATTTTAGACATGGTAAAAAATTGTAAGGATGGATTTTTTTTTCCATTCAAACATTTTATGAAATACTGTTAATTACATGATAATAACAAGGGTGAATAATCATGGAATTTCATTGGACAAAATTGTTATCTTATGACTACATTTACCATTCAATACCAAATCAACCATTTGTTGAAAATGTTTTTAAACAGTTAAATAATCACACCCATGAATTTATTTTAGCATATTTGTAATGGAACTAAAAGCAAATTAGATCAAAAGTTTTTTTTTCATGGCAGGAGTCCATTTTATTTACATTGGCTTTTCGTCATTGGCTTTACCTTAAAATGACAAATCAACCATTTGGTCGAGCATGTTTTTGGAAAATGATTTGACCTTTACTAAACTTATTTATTATGAATAAAGATACATGCTTCTGTTCAGTTAGATCTCTAAAACCATAATATTTCGAGAAAATATGCTTACCTGCAAAAATTAAGCCGAAAAGAGTCCTCATCTCCGATGCAAATTTTCATTTGCTCACTCCCTAGGGGGCAGTTGACTTAAAAGGCCTACTGCTTTCAGACACTGTGCCATCTAGTGGATTTTTTCAGCAAAGCATACTTCAACCGAGTGGTAGAGATGACTCAATCAGATTGATTTAAGTTTAACACAGTTTTCGTCAATATGCAGTGGCTGAAAATGTGCTCTACCAAATGGTCGAGCAGGCAGTTAAAGGGCTAGTGGCCATAGCACGCATTTGATTTGTTAAAATGAATAAAAATATTAAAATGATTCATTATTTTAAAAATGTAAATACACATTAAATTAAGAAAAAATACAGTTATACACACTCAGTTTCTCAAACACTTTCTGCCCCACCACCACAACCACCACAGCAAGCCAGCTAGCCAACAAGCTAGCTAGCATATAATGTAATATGCTTCCTGTGACAAGCAGTGCAGTGGACAGTCCATCAAGGTAGGCTTAAACATTTTATTTCAACTGTAATAATTATGAATAAAATATGTTAATTTTTGGATGTATACATTTTGAACATTATAGATAAAGGCTAAAGAGAAAAGGAATTACTGTGGGCAACAGTGGAGAGGTAAATTTTCAAGCTAGCAAAACTTGGTAGTTAAGCTCATAGATATAGAAACGTTTCTATGGCTGTGTCCGAAATCACTCACTCACTCACTACTCCCTACTCACTATATAGGGAATTCAGTGTAGTAGACTATATAGTGAACTCAATAGCGGACCGTTTCGGACACTACTTCGCTCGTTGTTCTGCGCCGTTCCGCAATGCATGACGGGATATATTGCCTGGTTAGTGACCATCGGATGTTCACTACATTTCGTGGTGGATTGTGGGATACATCCAGTGGACTATAGAGTGGTGAAGTCCCGCCCCTTCCGGTGGGCCCCCATGGGACCTTTCTGAGCGAAAAAAATGAATGGTGTTCAATGGACAGAAAATAATTATTTTCTGGTCCCCCGTCGTTATGCCATGGATTACACAAATGTTGTTTATCGGCTTAAATAACAAATTTTCATGTCAAGAGTTTGACCGTTTATTGCGCCATTGTTCAGTTAAATGCTGTTGAGAAAACACAATTAGTAAGACTACATGCTGTGTCGCGTATGTGACGTCACGTCATCGCCGTTTCCCTCCATCCAGATTCAAGTCAAGATGCCGGTGTGTTTTCTTCCCGATTGTCCGCGTCTCTGAGGGCCGACGGAGCGCCGGGCCGGGCGGGAGGGCGAGCGGACCCCGCCGTCGGGCGGAAAAACTCAGAACCTCAAAAACTCAGCGCGGAGCAGAGAAATGGCCATGTCTGTTGTAGGCTTCCAGTGCGGGTGGTGACGTATATCATTCGCACCGAGAGCAGCGAAGAGTTGTAGTTCACAAAGCGGGCTCACACAAAACCTAACATTATTAATATTCTTTGCGCTAAATTGTAGTCTTCTTTGCGTGAAAAATTATCTTTAAATATCACCAACAACATACACTATATTACCAAAAGTATTCGCTCACCTGCCTTTACTCATACTATGAACTGAAGTGCCATCCCATTCCTAACCCATAGAGTTCAATATGATGTCGGTCCACCTTTTGCAGCTATTACAGCTTCAACTCTTCTGGGAAGACTGTCCACAAGGTTGAGGAGAGTGTTTATAGGAATTTTTGACCATTCTTCCAAAAGCGCATTGGTGAGGTCACACACTGATGTTGGTTGAGAAGGCCGGGCTCTCAGTCTCCGCTCTAATTCATCCCAAAGGTGTTCTATCGGGTTCAGGTCAGGACTCTGTGCAGGCCAGTCAAGTTCATCCACACCAGACTCTGTCATCCATGTCTTTATGGACCTTGCTTTGTGCACTGGTGCACAGTCATGTTGGAAGAGGAAGGGGCCTGCTCCAAACTGTTCCCACAAGGTTGGGAGCATGGAATTGTCCAAAATGTTTTGGTATCCTGAAGCATTCAAAGTTCCTTTCACTGGAACTAAGGGGCCAAGCCCAGCTCCTGAAAAACAACCCCACACATAATTCCTCCTCCACCAAATTTCACCTTAATCCAAACCCAGACTCGTCCATCAGATTGCCAGATGGAAAAGCGTGATTCATCACTCCAGAGAACGCGTCTCCACTGCTCTAGAGGCCAGTGGCGGCGTGCTTTACACCATTGCATCCGACGCTTTGCATTGCACTTGGTGATGTGTGGCTTGGCTGCAGCTGCTCGGCCATGGAAACCCATTCCATGAAGCTCTCTGCGTACTGTACTTGGGCTAATCTGAAGGTCACATGAAGTTTGTAGCTCTGTAGCAATTGACTGTGCAGAAAGTCGGCGACCTCTTTGCACTATGCGCTTCAGCATCCGCTGACCCCTCTCCGTCACTTTACGTGGCCTACCACTTCGTGGCTGAGTTGCTGTTGTTCCCAAACGCTTCCATTTTGTTATAATAGAGCTGACAGTTGACTGTGGAATATTTAGGAGCGAGGAAATTTCACGACTGGATTTGTTGCACAGGTGGCATCCTATGACAGTTCCATGCTGGAATTCACTGAGCTCCTGAGAGCGGCCCATTCTTTCACAAATGTCTTGTTTCACAGTCTGCATGCCTGAGTGCTTGATTTTATACACCTGTGGCCAGGCCAAGTGATTAGGACACCTGATTCTGATCATTTGAATGGGTGAGCGAATACTTTTGGTAATATAGTGTATGTGAAATCCATGGCACAATTCAAACGGGACCAGAAAATAATTTTTATATACCCATTGGATCGCATTCATAATTTTTTGCTTTTGAGGACCCATGTACCGGAAGTGGGTGGGCGGGACTTCACCACTCTATATAGTGAACATTAATAATCACTAAACATTCGGACACGCCTACAAAATGGCGTAATCACTATATAGTGCACTATATAGTGATTAGGGAGTGATTTCGGACACAGCCTATATCTATGGTTAAGCTAGGCAGTTAGCTTGGAACATGTAGCTAGCTTGGAATGTAGCAAGTATGTAGCAAAGCTGAGTGTGGGAGAGGAAGACACTGTAAAATTATGCATTGTAGAATGTAGACATTTCAACCAAATTACGTTTTTATAGATAGTAGGGGTGTAAGAATATTGATATTCTTTGAAATGCTGTACTGATAATGCTAAAAAAAAAAAGCCATGTTGTTAGTGACAGAAAACAAGCCATATTTATTTTACAGTAGCTTTGTGACTGTTTGAGCTAAAAACAAATATATATATATATATATATATATAAAAACACTTCCTGAAAGCAAGAAACTTAATTTACTTTAATTATGCTTTTTTAGAACTTGAATGTCTCCTTTACCCATGTTGTTCTTTTTTATTTCTTTATTTTATCACTCCATCACTGTCACACGCCTCAGGACAAGGATTTTGGCCTTGTAGAATTTTTAAAATACAAGATTCGTAGACTGTGAAGGGGAATGTGAGAGCCTATTATAGTTTCTGTTCTGTTCTGTTACATTGTAATAAAGCTTTTTCCCACTTTGAAATGTTTCTAAATTATATTTGTGGTGCTGAAAACATGAAACAGCAGCTGTAGGGTAGGCAAAGCATTCCATGCCAGTAACCACTGGCAGCCAGTTTTGAAAATGGCTGCCACAGTCATTAGAATAAAAATTTGCAGTGGCCCAATATCCAGATTCATTCAACATATATTCAGCAATGAGTGTACCAAATTTGGTGCTTTTATCACAAAATGAACGATCGTTTAGCTATGCCGCCCCACTAATTATAATTACTACTATGAAATAAGGTTCCTTCAGCTGTAAATAATCAAAAAATCAAGCAAACATTCTAGGACTTGGCAAAATAACTCCTACCTTTATTGTCAATGGAAAATGTTTCATCGATCATAGATTAGTGTCTTCTCTCGCTTGTCTCTAGTCTTGAAGGAGACTTGTTTGTGGACACATCATTTGGCCTATCAAAACCATTGGGCTGGCATGTATGATTTCTGTTTGAGTTTGGCTTTTCATTTGTAAGATATTGCTTGACTGTAGTGCTTCAGATGCAATTTGGGATTAATTACAAGCATTTCAAAATTAAAAAAAAAAAATCAATGAAAAACAATTATATTAATCTGTGATCCCAGCCCTGCATATATCTTTATTGTAAATTGGTAGCCCACTTGTGACTGAACACTTGCTAACCCATCCATCCATCTTCTGGACTCGCTCATTTGTAATCAGGGTCACAGGTGGGCTGGAGTCTATTCCAGCATGCACTGGGTGGAAGGTTGCCAGTCCATTGCAGAGCTAACACACAGCCAAAAATTTGCATTCACACCTTTTGGCCACATAGAGTCTCCATTTCACCTGAGCTGCATGTCTTTGGATTGTGAGCGGAAATCCACAGAAACACGTCGAGAAACATTCAAACTCCATACAAAAAAAAGCACCAGGGCTGAGATTTGAACCTAGGTCCTTTTTGCTGCAAGGCAATAGTGCTAAACACTGGCCCACCATGCTGCCACACTTGCCATCTTAATGTGAGTTATTCTACAGAAATGTTTCAGACCGCAGGTGGCGAAGAGCAAACAAAATCTCCTCTGCATCAGGCATTCATTGCCAGCCTTAACAGTGCCCCAATTTCTTCAGCATGAGGGGTGCAGGGAAATGATGCCTTTTCTGAACCTTTACCACAGATTTTTCCCAAAATGTTGACCACAGTCCATGTCTTACTTACATCACCACTAACAAAACCACAAAAATGTAACCCACTTCAGGATTTTTGGATGAAGACAGCGATCAGAGCCATTTCAAAATCTCAAACGGACTTTATGGGACACCTCGAACACTATTCCAAGGCTAGACAACAAGGTTTTGTAATGACCTGACAGAATTTTCTGTTTTCAGCGCTGTGTTCTCTCCATTTCTGTCATGTTTTCTCTCCACTTGGGCTACTCACCCTGATAGCCTTGCTGGGACTGGTGGGTGGCTTTTCTCTATTTTTTATATATTTTGAAGACTTCAAAAGAATCTTGACTTCCTTTCATCTGCAGCCTTGGTCCGATAAAACAGGGGTTCCTAAACCTCTTGTGTCAACGACTCCCAAATAGATACACAGATTTTGCCCCTAGGAACTCCGTCTAGTGCTGGTAGTTATGATTCGGTACTGATGTGCACAAGTCTAAGTGTGGAATGCGATCAAAACAGCATCCTCTACACATCCTCATGCTCCAGAAATAGTGTTTATTCACCTAATTCTAAATTATGGCAAATCTGTATCTACTATAATTTGCCACCAAATCATTTATAAGCTGAGAAAGTACAACAATGGCAGAAAATGTGCAGCTATTTGGTCAGTGTGTTACACTGTTAGGTCACCAACATTGCACCTGAGTGTTTCCCTAAAGCCTAAAGTGTTTTTTTTTTTTTTTTTTAATTTTTTAATTTTTTAATTTTATTTTATTCATGGCGTCCAGATCTGGGGATTTTTTTGGTCTTTTACTCCTCATAATAATTACAGCATGGTTAAATCTGGACACACATAGCCTCGTGTGTGGCAAGTGCCAGAACAAGTGAAATACCGACTTATTTCTCATGTTGCAGGTGGGCTCTTTGACGTCCCCACACTCCCATTTTGGGAATCACAGGCAATAAAACTCAGTGAGACTGTCTGCAACTCGTCTAATCTCTGGTGAGTGTCAGTCCTGATCTTTCAGTGGCTGAAGTGAAGCTTTTCGTGACGCCTCCTCTACACTTTGAAGCCAGACGAAGGAAAGCTGAGTTTCATCAAGTCAGACAAAGCAACAACGGAAGCGGGGCGATTTTGTCTTCAGTGTAAAAGTATAAAATTGGCACTTCTAAGAAATAGAGTTGGTGTGTGTACAGACACTGGGCCTCGGATTTTGTGACTTTTAGGAACAGCTGTGTCCCTGCTATGGGTTAAAACACAGTTTTTTTGTTTTCAAGATAACAGACATCCTTCCAACTATATTGCCTGGAATATTTTCTGCTATTGGGTCTATCACTGCAAGGAACCTGTAAAAGAACATTTTAACCTGTAACCCTTTCCTTGTGTCATTGCATATAGCTTTTTTGCTTAAACTTATATAACTTGTGGGGGAAAAAATGTTCCCACAAGTTACTACCGACATTTCATCTTCTTTTTGATAATTTAGCCGAAAAAAATGGGGTCCGAGACCGTCGCCAGCTAAGTTTTATTTTGAAAGACGAGACAGGAAGACGCATATTTCACTCTGCGTGACTTGACGATGATGAAAATCTGGATCAAAGGCTCGTTTTGCTCTCCAGCCGTAGGATGTACTGAGCGCAGACTGCTCTTTCTCCACGGACGCGCCTCTGTCTGGATACCACTGTTTCCCTTTTCTTTTGTTGTTATCTTGGGATTATATTCATCTGATGCTTTTCAATTCCAACTCGATGCATAGAAATGGGTAAACTGCACTCGAAACATGGTAAGGTTTCCTGTTTCTCTTTGAGAAATTACATCTGTAGTTATACTGATCCCTGAATGCGCGCTCGGGCTGTGATACTTTCGAGTAACACTTCATTGTGTTCTCTCTTTCTCTCAAGCTGCTATTTGTAAACCGAGGGAGAGTCCGGAAGGTAAGCGCAACATTTTCCCTCTCTTCTTATAGCTACGATACAGTCTGGTTGAGGATATTTAGTGGTTTGGGGATAGCGGTGCAGTTTGAAGTGTGTATTCCCAGCACACGGGGCAGCGTCCGGCTCTTTGAAGATGGGCTGCCGTAGAAAACATGAGAGCGGCGCCAGGAATTACTTACATCTTGTAGTTGTAATAACGCGTTTCTTTGTTTCAGGCGACAGTTTTGTAGTCAATGCCTGTTTGGCGAGGAAGGGAATCGACGACTGGCTGGTGAAACAGAAATACTATTGCACGGGCTCTCGGCTTGAGCAACAGGGCTGTCAACACAAGAATAACTGCGGCTTGACTACACGGGTAAGTACTACACGGCTATCCAGGGAGGTTAATGCGTTTGGACCACTCTGTGTTAAACTTTTTACTGCTCTATTGTCGGGTGTATTCGTGTTGTCCTGTCACTGTCCTGTTAACTTTTCCTTATCTTCTTGGTTGTCAGCGGTGCTTGTGCTCCTTACGGCAACTTTGTGTGAACTTTGCGCTGTCATAAAAGCTCCTCACAGCTCCTCGTGGATTCGCGTTACATTTTGTCGCCAGCTTATGTCTGAGGCAGCGCAAGCCTTGCGTGAAAAAGCGAAGAAACCGGCACCCTGCATCTGTAATGCATTTACTAGACTTGCTCCTCTCTTGCGCTCATAAACTTTCCAAATGTCTGTTCGTGGCCAAAACTCTCAAGTTATTGCAACAGAGACTGTTGATTAATCCACGTTAAAAAAAATAGCCCACGTTATTAATATATGAGTTAAAAAAATCAGGTGGAAGCTGAAAATCCTCTGTAGTGTTTTTCTCAGTCGGTCTGCCATAGGCGTGCAGATTGTACATCAGTGAAACTGGAACTGTTTGTTTGTTACTCAGTCCATTTGATCATTTACACATGGCTGAAAAAAAAAAGTTGGCACTCTTGAACTGGACCACAAAAGACACTGGTTTTGTTTTACCTCCTCTTTTTTGTTTTGTGAATGAAACCTTTATTTCCCTCTACTAAATCACACCGTGTCTTTTAACACTCCTGGCATCCTGTCCTGTGGTAGATGTCTCATCTGTTCAGGCTGGAAACAAATGTTGGTATCAGTCTATGCACAGATCCTATTTTTTCGTGTAGGTAACAATAGATCAAGTCTGAGTTGAAAGCATTGCGGTCTGACAGTGTGGTGACAAGAGTGCATTGTAAAGGCTGGGGAGAAGTGTTGGAGGTCATGCTTATTTTGTATTTTGGCATCGCTGTAAACACAGTGCTGTTGTTGTCAAGTGAGGAAATCCTTTGGAATTGCTTCAGAGGAGCCTTAAGCCTCTTTGGTTAGTGATGCTTTCCTCAAAGGCAGCATGGTTGAGGAATGGGAGCCCATCAAAAAAAAAAAAAAAAAAAAAAATCCACCAGGCAGCTTAGTTCCTCCACCCACGACCAAGACACAGAAAAGCATTTATTTCATTTTGAGCACATTATAGCACGTTCTGTTATATTCTATACAGACATGGCCTTTTCCAGCACAAGCCATGATTTTCCTATAAAATACATGGCAGTTCCTTTTGTCACTCACCATTTCAAAAAACAAGCAGGCCCATCCTGTCATCACTGGCAGTCTACAACTGTAGGTGTGAAAAGCAGTAAATCACATTTTCCTTTGACTTGCCTTCTAATTTGCTTTTAATGAAACTCCAGCATTCACAAGTAGGCAAGATGCAACTGCACATTCTGGCTCAGTTCCTTGGGAAAGATATAATTTGGTTTGAGGAGTCAAGGGCATGCTGGTGAGGAGTAGGCAAACTTAAGACAGCCTTTTGCAGGGGACCTAGAAATCCTCCGATTGTAGTCCAAACTCGGTCTAAAGTCTCATTGTTTTGTTTTGGTACAAGGTGTTTTTGATTGCATTGCTGCAACTGCAGGGCAGTGATAATGCCACACGGTGGGTCGATGATGGGAAACATAGGGCCCCTTTACGTGCAAGTGATCAAGTGTGGCGTGGAGTGTTGTGAGGGGTCAGCACCGGCTTTATATGCTGCACGCACATGGTGTCAGAGTCGCTAAGCCTGACATGTGCCCAGGGCTCCAATAAACATCTTCATGTTGTAACAGGAGCCTGCTCACTGGAGGCGCAGTGTCTGTGGGCCCTTTTTTGGGTGTCAGAGCGGTGGAGGGCATTCTGGGAATCATTTGAAACCATGTGATTGTTTACTACTAGAGCAGAGCTGATGCTGTAAAAAAAAAAAAAAGAAAAAAGAAAAAAGAAAGTGAAAGTTTTCTTTTCCCCTTTGCTCATGCTAAATTGCACACGGTTGAACATTTACTTGGTTGTTTATGTGTTGAGTGGACCCTTGAAACATCTAAAGCCCCATTGTGCAATTTCTAAAATACATGGACATCTTTGTTCTTGGGAAATATGTGCTTTTTGCAGATATGTGCTTTTCCTCCTCGACAACAGTGATGTTTTCATTTCCCAGATGGTGTGAAGAGAGTCTTGGCCCAGGATGGAAAATGAACCCCTGCTGAAAGAGTTGGATGTTTTTGAACAATTTGGACTTGGAGTTCTGTTTGTATAAATAATTCAAGTGTGTGTGCCTAATGGCTTTTATAGCTCAGAGGGAAAATGAATAAAAGAAGAAAGGTGTTTTCTGACATCAATATTTATTTGGTTGCTTTTCCCCTTTGTTTTACACTGAAAAAGTAGCTGCAAATTCTTCAGTACTTAATTTAGAAGTTAAAACATTTTTTGGCTCTCTTAGCAAAGTGCTTGATCACACACACGTCCAGTCATATGAAGTTTATGCTGATACAGTAGATGCAACATTTAGAGGGTAAGAAATTATTTAAATTTACTGTCATGTTAATGTTTGTTATTTTTACTGCGTTTTGCTGGCAAAACAGTTACATTTTAACAATAATGAAATCAACTTTATTCCTCAGATCTTGAGTAACAACTTTCGTGCACTTATTTTTCAAAGCAAAATGCCTCAGTTCTACCGGCAAACATCTCAACTCTCAAGCTACAATAGAAGTTCTTGTGCTCTATTGTTAAAAAGCCCGACCAAGGTGCCGTGAGATGAAAAATGGAGTCAAAACTCTTTGGTGAGAGAATGCGAGTCAAACTCCTTATCCTTAAAAGCTGTCTGTGTTGTATAGGATACCTGGTGAGATAGTTATTTATAGCTGTTGTTCTTTTAACCCCCCCTCCCAGCTGAATTGGGGTTCAGGAGAGTGTGGGCTGGGTGTCAGCAGTGGGGAGTCCAGGCTTGGAATTCTTTTGATCTGATCTTTTCCAAACTATATTGCTGAAACCCCATATTCCCTGTATGAACAATACTGGTTTGAAGGAACGCTGTTTTGTAGTGCTGTTCATGTTAGACTACGGACGAACTCGGCGGCTTTCCCAAGGATTTTTAATCTTTCGGCTTGATTTGCACAGTCTTAGGTCCCGGTCAGACTGCAGAGTGTTTTTTGTGCCTGAAATCTATGAGCCGTCGCGCAAGGACTTTATATTTGCAAACTCAAAGAGTGAGCAGAGTGAAGATGTTGGCTGCGACCTGGGATTGCAGTTTAGAGTGGATCCGCTCAAGATTAACTTTTTTTCAGCTCGGTCTACATGTAGCCAGTGCTACATGTCTGTGTCTCTCCATAGGAAATTATAGCATTTTTGTAGCAATTGCTCTGCAGGCTGAACACCTCCTTGTGAGTTTCCTGAGAATCTTATGGAACTCACAAGAGAAAGTGTTGTCTTGTGCGACGCCCCAGAGACTCTGACAAGATGAAGATGGCAACAGGGAAGGAGTGTGTATTTTGGTGTATGCATCTGGAAGAGAAGGATACATTTCAAGTCTGTCCTACCATGACAGTGGAAAAGGAAAAGAACTGAGCCTGTGCATATTGCTTTGCAGTGGGTGGGAGTAATATGTAGTTTAGTCTGTTGCTAACCACTGTAAATCACAAGAAGAAGCAGAAAAATCTGTTGTGAGCACAGTCATGTAGATCACCAGTCCCTAGGTTCCTAGTTGTCAAATGTGACACCAAAACACAGCAAGATTCAGCAAACTCTCCAGCTACGAGTTGGAAAAAATTGACCAGTATGCTCCTCACTTTAGCAGCTTTTGTGCACTAATGGCTTCACGCTGTGATTGTGGATAAGGAGACAAGGGTAGTGTCTTGTTCTGTGGTCAGAGATGGACTTTTGGTTGAGCATGGGAGACAGTGAGTGGTATGGACAGGTGGATCTGTTGGATTTCAATATGTGAGATCCAGACCATGTGAGCTCCAGCACACTTTCTCCCCTCTGTACAGCAAGCTGTCTACATCTACCCTTTGAATTTGATACGTTGTGCACTCTGTAGAATTATGTCGCCTTCACAGACATCGAGAGGGCCCAAGATTTTCACAACTTATGACTTGCAAGTTCAAATTTCTGCCGGAGAGTTTGTTTAGCTCCCTTGATGCTTCTCTAAATCACTCTCTAAGCCACTCTGCGTTGCACAATTTTGATACTTAATTGCTATAGATTCTTCATCTGATAGTTTGGACTACATCGTTTCAAGAGTAACTTCAGAACATTTTTTTCTGATCATTTGTTGAAGCATTCTCTTTCTTCCCTGCAAAGTTCCCTCATTCTGTTCTTAAAATCCCCCTCCCCCCATCCCAACTCTCCCCTCTCACCCCTTCTCCTCCTTTCTCCCCTCCTAGACTCCATCTGTTTCTTGCGTTTACCCTGTGGCCCTGTGTTGGTTGTGGCTGATGAAATGAGACTGCATTTGAAGTGGGCCATGCAGGGAGGTGTTTGTAGTGACACTGATGGCTCCTCCTCCACTCTGAAGCCCTACCCTCTGTGTAGTAAAGGGACCCCCTCCCCCCACCCCACCACCTTTCCAGTGCAGCATACTCTGCTTGGCTCCCAAGCCTCCCTGCTCTTACAGTTCCACAGCATATATATACACATATAGACACAGATATATCTTTTCAAACATGCTTCCATCTAGACCCATACGAAATCCTAGACAAAAAGCAAAGGTACATCTGACGACAGAATGCAACTCAAAAGCGAATCACAGTGGAACTTCTGCCCCCCAAACCCCCCTGTTTCACAGTTGGTTGCCAGCTCTAAGATTTTTTTTTTTTTGCAAGTAGAAAGTTTTTTTTTTTTTTTTTTTTTTTTTTTATAGAAGTAGGCCTAAAGCTTTTAAACACATTCCCTCAGCCTCCAAATCTGATAAAAGACATGGCAGGTTTTTGCCCCCCTCCCCTTCTTGCTTCTGCTGTCGTGCTTTTTCTCTCCTTGTCATTTTCACAAAGCGAGGGCCCTTGTCTAGGAGCTGAAAGCACCTTTCAAATGCAGACTCCTCTTCCTCTCTCTCCATCTTTCTGTTCTCTCCCTGCGCGTTTTCTTTTCCCACCGGCTGGCCTCTTGTGCATGCTGTGTGTCGTATGCCCCTCTCCCAACGGGTGTACCCCCTCTGTGCTCCCAAGGGACCGAAGGCTTGTTGTCGCTCTTTGAAGAGGCTGGGAGAGAAGTTTGGAGCCACACTCTAAAGAAAAGAAAAGCCTTGGCCTTTTGGGAGGAGGGAACCACCTGGCTATAGAGGGGCTCTGTGATTTTTTTCCTTTTTTTCCCATGAGAAGATGGGGAGGAAATCTCAGGCTGACGTCAATGTAGCTGGGGGACTGGGTGGTTCGAGGAGGTGCAGGTGGCTATAATGTCACATCCGGCATCGTATGTCTCATAGATCACTCAGGGCTGGAGGAGGTTCTCCTGTGTGACAAAGCAAAGTGGATAACTCTGTCCTAGTGAATGGTGCTGTCTAGAAAAAGGTTTCTGTGAACGACTGAAGATGGTATAGAGTAAGGTAAAGCTGTAGTGGCGTGCAGACATTCGATCAGCAGACATTCTTTCCTCTTTTTGTTGTTCATCTTTAAAAACCCACACTGCCTCTGCAGCTCTCTGTTCTTTCACTCAGGCTGTTTGTAGGGATACACCGATATAATTTTTTTAGGTCAATACTAATATTTAGGATCTACCCATCCATTATGGTCCTATACGATACCCCAATACCGGTGTGTTTTTGTGAGAATTGTAGTACAAATACAGGTGCAAAACAGGTTTTAAGCTACTCTGACAGGCCTGTCCTAAGATAAACAAAGAGCATGCTAGGCTTACTCAGTTGATTCTGGAGTTTTATTAAGTGACACTCAGTGAGTTATCAGCAGTAAAAATAACATTGGACTGATACGAATGTTACTTTTTGAAGCTGATACCAGCTGATACTGGTATACCACTGATATGACCTGTGCTGATACGTGTCCATCCCTAACGATGATATATCAGCTTTTACTCTATTAATGCCTCATAGCCATTTGGGAATAATACAGTACCCAAAGCTCATCATATAAATGTATTGTCACTGTATCAAACAAGCCCTTAAGTTAGCTCCTTTATTCCTTTAAGAAGTAACATAACTCATTTCAATTTTGTGCCAGCAATCATGTTGCAAAAGTGTCATTTTTTAGGTGTCTTTTTTTGTAATGAAACTCCACAAATTACTCTGTGTGCATAAATGGCTAAAAATAGAAGGTGGGTATACAGGGTTTGTGGGGTTTCATGGGGTGGAGTGGTGCTTGTGTGTGTGTAAATCTGTGCTTGCGTGTGTGTATGTAAGGGTGCCGTATGTCTGGAATTGGCTGTCCGGATGCACTCCAGAGATCAAAGGCGTCTGCGGGAATGTGCTCTGAATCCCAGGGGATTAGCAGCTGAGATTTGTGCTTTGTTTCCCCAAATATCTGCTCACTGTGGAGCAACGGATAGCTGTTGATCATTTCAAAGAGTCTCTCTCCTCTCGTCCCCCTTTCATGATTATGCTTATGCTGGAGTATTTGTTCCTCGCTTGAGAGACTTTTTGGTGGCGTTCATTTGAAAATACTAATTAACAGTTGGATTCTGAGGATGAACAACGGTTGAAGTTTTCTCTCCCCATTTGCCTTTGTTTTGAAGCCGGGGTTAAAGCCTCCAGTTTTAATGGTTTACAGCTGATGAGCGTGTGCATATTAAATACTGTATCTGCGAGAGTCCTAATTAGTAGATAATCTGTCTAAATATAGAGTTCATTTAACTGACAACTTCATCATGCCAAGTTGTTTAAACGTTTGATTGTGTGTATGCCCTAGACACACTAATGTGTTTTGAAAACTGTAAAGTATTCCTATCTAGTCTGTGCTTTTAGATTCATGACTCACTGAAAACAAACTCTGATAGAAAGCAAAAAAGTGATGGATGTAGTTTCAAAGAGATTATACAGCGGCCAGTTTCATGCAGCCTTCTGATTGGTCAAGGACATATTTCACTTTTGCCGGTAATTCCCATAAAACATAACTACCCACCCATGCTTAATTGGTTTCTATGCCAATACTTGTAGTAGTCAAGGAGTTAGTCATCATCTTTGTTTTTCCCTCTTATGCATGCGCTACAATTTTGTCATTGCACATGGATTATTAACTGTAAAACTGTAAAAAAGCGACAATAACCTCCGTTATACATAACCACACCAAAGAATATCCCGACTTTTTTAAAAATACTTTACTACAGAAGTATTTAGAGAAGTGTTGAGTTAAAATAGAGGGAAAGAAGGCACAAGTAATAGACAATTGAGGATGGTACCACTCCCAATGTTGACGGTGATAGTGACGATGATACCCATTCAACTGGTGATGGATTGTGATGATTAAAATTGATTTATAGTCTCCATGAGAGCTGTCAAGGATCTGTCACCCACACAGTCATGATGAAGGTTAGGGATGGGGGACGAAGGGGGAGAGAGCATGGGAGAGGCTGCGGGTGACTAGGACTCCTGCAGTGGCGCTGGGCTCCTCTGAGCTTTCCATGGGAGCTCAGTGCCTGTTTTAATCACCCACTTAAAAGGCTCTGCTGAAGTGGGTGTTTAAGTGTTTAAACCCTGAATAATTCTCTCTTGTTTGTTTATCAGGTTCCCCTGCGGGTTGCGCTCTGGCCCATGCAGAAAGCGCTGAATAATTTGACTGAGCACTCGAAGTGGCTCTTATAAATAGGATGAGATCAACATCTGCATAAAGCTGCTATCAAGCTCTCATGAGAGTGCACTCGTGCGCACAAGCATGCGCACACATATACAGAGGCACACATACACTTACACACATTACCCATTTGTTTACCCAACTATGTGGATTGGTTTATCACTACTAACAGACACAAAGTCCCAGCATGGTTCTCTTCAGATCCACTGCTATTTGTTTTTCCAAAGCACAGGACATAGGGAAACACCAGTGATAGGCTCCTCAGCTTGCATCAGCCCTGCTGTTGTATTTATCCTCCTAATGTTTGAGAGCCTTGGTGACCAGGGCCCTAAGGCCACCTGAGGTAGAGGGAATGTAGGAAGTGGGTTTAGGTAAACAGAGCTGGGAGAGCATTGTGCCTCCCCCAGACAGTGGTTCCAGGGCTCTTCAGCTCTTCCCGTGGCGCCAGGGCTGGAGGAGGTCTGGATTGTCTGTTAGGGGATGTTTTTGGTGGAAGGAAACCTAAACACAGGAGTGGCCCCCGCTGAAAGGAAGGCTGTCCTCCCCTGGTGTGTTTATGCTCCACAGGTGCCACAGTCCAAAAAAGACCTCACCCTGCACACTTTGAATGAATCAGACTAGCCCCATGCTCCCCAAAGGACCATTTGGCCTGCCTGTTAACCTCCACCCACCACCCCCCTTTACTGATGTTGAAACAAACAGAAACCTTGACAGGAAGAGTACTTCACCAGATTGGACAGAGTGGTTCTTAAATCCATCAGGAGCAACAAAGTAAGCACAAGCTCCTTAATGCCCACTGACCTTCAGTTTAACATTGTCCTCTCATTGTTGCAGGAGTTTTTTTTTTGTATACATGTAGTCTTAATGAACAGATACTGTTATGTTCTAAAATTAAGTCAGTCCTGTTCACCTATTAGTCAGTTGTCCTGTCTTTCCTAAGCCCTACTTGGAGGTTCACCTGATGTAGGTGTGAATGTTTTCTTTCCCGTTTCCCCCATGTAGTGTGACATTTAGCTCTTCCTTCTAAGTGACTGTCTTCAATTTTACCTGACTGCCTCAGCTTTCTTTTTTAGCACAGGAACCTCATGGATGTTAGAAATGAAAGACATGCATTGCCGGAAGGGATTGGAAACAGAGCAAACTGACTGTGCCGATTTGTATTTAATGCTTCAGAGTCAATCGCCTGTATGCTGACGATGCAGTGCTTTTCTCTTGCAGTGATCAAGTCACTGTGCATTCTGTAGGAGCTCTGAAACCAGTGAAAGTGATGTGCTCATTGGTTACATTCAGTACTTGAGAATGAATGGAGGGAACAGTGATTTGTCCTGGCTCTCTCTTGTTTTAAATCTCATTTCCTGGTTTTCAGTGTTCAGATTTAGCAGCAACTGTTTACTCTGTGTGTGGGTAAGTGTGTGCATGTGGTTGCACGTGTATGTGCTGTGTGTGTGCTTGTGTCTCTGCGTGAGTAAGTTGAATGTGCTCATGGGTAGTGGAATTTGTAGCAGTGCGCAAGCAAGTAACCAACTCCACGGCAAGTTCATTATGGTGAGCAGTGACACAAGCCACTAATTCCAGGCAGCTATGAATAGAAACTTGCTGCTGGCACCAGAGTGCTTGTATATAGTAGTTGAAAGGTCTATTTCTGCTGCCATGTTTACTTGCTAAGTTAAAAACTTGTCTGTAATTAGAGATTTTTAGTCCACAGTTAAAAGGTCAGATGTGAGGGATGTTAAGAGGTAGTGGCTTGTGGCTGGCAGGATGTCTGCTCTGAAACATGCTACTGTAGCGATGTGAGCAATTATCTTTTTTTGTGCACTCCAAACTGTCACGTAACATGTCCGAGCTCAACTGGATAATAAAATCATAGTGAACAGACATGTAACTAACGTGTAACATGTAACGCACCATCTAAAAAAATGTGGGTATATTTTTACTAAGTCCTGGTGGTTATTAAATGTAACTGTCTAATGACTGTGATCTACAAAATATCAGCATTATGGACAGTTTAACACATTGTACATTTTAAAAACATTGATTCATAAACAACCAGGTACAGTTGTCTCACGTCATGGATATATAGCACTTTGGAGTGAAATCCTTTAGCTGTAGCCTTTGTCATGACAAGTTGCAGAGGTGTTTCTTCTCATGTGGCTGTGGTGAAAGGTTGAAGTGCCAGTCACTTTCTCACTGCCTTTGGCTTCTGGACTAAAATCCTGTTCCTCCCATGCTCTGCAGCCCTTGAGACTGGCGTCTGAAGCCACCCAGACATCTAAAGGGCTCTGTCTTCAAGGATACTTTAACTAATTACCTCAACCCTCTAGATGCAGTGTGGCACACCCAACATTAAACAGAACACACAGAGACACTTATGCATGCAAGTTAGGCATGTTGCCAACCATTTGTCTTGGGAGTCTCACTCTGCATAATCCATCCTATTTTTAAAATACTGATTGACAAACATGCACATATGCAGCAAAGCTACATAAGCTCTGGATAACCACTGTGTTCTTTTTGCCATACAAGTTAAAGGTTCCAAAATTCACTAATTTCCTTTAAGGAGGGGCAGGTATCTTATTGCAGTATCAACTCAATAGGCCTGTGGAGATGAGGTGTGTCATTTTGCCTATATGGTTCTCTCTTGCCGTAGCCCAAACTTCACTATGAATTCAAAGGGCCATAATGTTGTGATTTGTTAGTCTTGGCAAGTCGAGACCACCTGTAAATCAAGGCCAAGTGACAGCCTGTCTCCATTCCCTTCCAATCCTTAGTTCCCTCTTGGGAATGTAAGCTCCCATAGTGGGTTCATGGGCTAGTGGAGAATGTGTTAGAGGAGTCCACTTCCAGCTCATATTCCCCGTTAACTCTCTGACTCCCAAGGCAAGTTCAGGATAAAAACAGAAGAGGTTTACTTTGCATTCATACTGCCAACAACCACATTGTCCATTGGCCAGTTTGAGCTAGCTGATGGCTAGCTGTAGCACAAATGATTTTGCAGTGATTGGCAGGATATGTAGCAGTGCTGGTGTGTGATTGGCTGTTGTTTGGCACTGTCCCTCAAAGGTTCAGCTGCAGCCAACTTTTCAGCACTGGCAAAAGAGGAAATTAGACAACTGTGGTTAACATCAGTCAGTGTCTCTCTGATTGTAGAGAATGAATGCACTACTGGCAACTGGCTTCTTGAATTGCTTGAGGGGCAAACGCACAGTTAGACCCTTGATCTACAGCTTGTATCCTCTGCCTCTCCTCCTCTCTGGTGAGAGAAGGCTTTGATAAACAGTCTGATAAATGATAATTGCTCTGGTTACATATTTTTCAAAGCTAATAAAGGCCGGTACCTTGAGTAACAGGCAGGGTTTAGTGCCTTAGGGGTAGTCGAGTTGTAAAAGCTTATCTTTGCAGGTGTAAAAGTTTTGTAAATGGGTCATTAAAGCATTGGCCAACTTCACACATGAAGCACAAAGCGGGAGAGGGGGAGGGAGATTACTTAAAATCAGCATGTTTCTGAAGCACAGAGATGAGGGCTGTAAATCTCTGCTAATATTCCACTCAGCCTTTCAGGAGGCAGCCTTTGATGTGGGTGAGGTAATGTGACCAGCAATGTTTGCAATGTTAATCTGACGTGGAGAAATGACTGGTGGCCGTGCACAACTGGTCTACAAAAGGAAAGCATCCAATCATATGTGTTACATGGGCTGTAAAAAAATGAATTCACAAGTCATATAGCAAACAGGCTAAACAGCATGTGTGTACACATCCACATCCACACACACACTGCACAGACACGTGTCTCTGTGAGACTTGTCCAGCAATGAGACAGAGTTCATGTGCACAGACATATAAAATGACTAAATATATGAAGCGCAAACCATGATATTTGGATACTAGGCTTTACTAAACCACACCTCCTCCATAATATACTCCGGTCTGTGCATGCGCGTCTATGTGTGTGTGTGTGTGTGTGTGTGTGTGTGTGTGTGTGTGTGTGTGTGTGTGTGTGTGTGTGTGTGTGTAGTCTTTGGATGACCTGTCCAGTGAACTAAAGCTAACAGGGTAAGCCCTCTGGCATGTGTGGGCCACTCAAACCCCTCCAGCATTGGTGGTGCTGACCATGCACACTTTAATCATAGAGCAGCTTCCTCCAACCTGCCCGCTGATGGATCCTAAGCCTGTGGCTATAATTTCCTTCCTGGGGTGCAGGAAGAGAAGTGGGTGTGCCGTGACTGAGGGGTGTTAGGCATGGGGCCGCAGAGTCTGCTCCCCGCTACCGCAGCCCACCGCAGTCTGTAGGGAAGGTGTCTGCCATGCTCCCTCTGAGACCTCAAATTACGTACCAGCCGGCTTCAGAGGGCTGTCTTAAACGGTCCTCTCAGCGTTGAAGGGCTTATTTTATCTAGTTGATGCATAACTACTCCTGTGTTTTCTGTTTTTTTAAAGGGATAGTAGGCAGGCCACTAAACTTTAGTATTGTTCTTTCTCTTTATTCAGACAGTGAGAAAAAAATCGAAGCAGACAGAGTGGGGGGAGACAGAGGAGAGAAAGCTTGGCGAGTTTGGATTCCTTGCCAGTTGCAGCCCATATGGTTCCAGGAGCCAGGGGGTTCAATCACTTACTAATCTTTGGGCTTTTTTTGCTGTTATTTCTTGTCTGACCAAGCTCTGATTTTGTTAATTCCTTTGTCATAGTATGAACATAATAATTACACCATCAGGGTTGGGATTTGATTTCGACTGAGGCCACCCATGCTAAACGATAATATGCATACACTAAAGGTACTGCAAAGTGCTTTGGATACAGCAAATGGCTCATGTTTTGTTGATGGGATATGTGAAAGAATCAACATCAAAAGACTGTGACCTCTGGAAAGCCGTTCAGCTCCTTATCAGATGCATAAAACTGCGTTGTAAAACAGCAGATTTGACTTCCCCTTGGCACTCCTGACTGCTTGCGAGCTTAGTTTTTATGCATTTATACTGTAAGTTGGAAGGCTCTTTCAGACAACCCAAATATCTATCATGCTGGCACAAACCCAAAAAATAACTCAGTGCATCATTTTATGATTAGACGGATAGTCCCTTTGTAAAACCCGGGCTTATCTAGTTTGGCTGGAGACACATGCAGAGACCCATATTAGTTTTGCTCAGCTACGGTTCTCAATCTGTAGGTGTTGTATGAAAATTGGCTCTATCTCCTCTCTTCCCTCCAAAAATGGGGCCATCTCGCGCCAGCTTTGCTACGCTATATGATTATCTGAGATCTTAATTTCATGTGTGCAAACTGATTCCCTTTGAAGCCACGCTCAGAGGCAGAGCTTTCTTCACTACCTCACATCAACACCCTCTATCTTGGCTCCATCTTGGGGCATCGTGTTTTACCGCTACGTGCTGCTTTGAATGAGGCTGTTTAATCTTGCTGGAAGGTGAGGAGCAGTTCAGCATGAAGAACTGGAAAAGAGGACTGGGTCCAGGTGTAAGTTTCGGTTTTGTGGTGACCTTTTTTTTTCTACTCCCAGCAGTGCCACATTAGTGAATAGGTTAACATATTGCCAACTCATTGCTCTGGGTAACTCTGCAATACTCCAGGATAGGCACTGCTCCAGATTCCTGAGTTGCCTTTGAAACAGCCTCCCGTGTATCTCAGCTTACTCTTTTGGGGGGTGGAAGGGGATGGGTATTTCCTCTCTTGAGGTCTTGTGCGAGTAACACTAGACCTATAAGCTAATTTGCAGCTCTAAAGCTAATATGAGTTTTTTGTTGTTTTACTTCTTGGCTTTCAACATTGGGGCTGCAGCTGCACTTGAGCTTTTAAAATGCCCCCAGGCTGGACAGCTAACTATTTTCCGCTATATTAATTCATAAACATTAGCTTTATGGTTGTTAATCATGTTATACAGAATCAGAATCAAAACAGTTTTAATTGCCACGTGCACCAACTTTACAGGGATTTTTTTCTGGTGATATTGGAACAAAGACATACAACTTGACCTACAACTGGCCCTTTTACACTGACCTAAAATCCTACTACCATCTGGGACTTGAACTCAGTGTAAAAGGTTCGTTCTGAACCTTGCAACAGTTCCGTATAATTATCAACTTCAGCTCCAATAGGCAGAGGGGTAAACAGGAAACCCCCTAATTTCTGACCCACATCGGTGTGATGACACAGGACATGCTCTACATTTTCGTTAGGCAATCCCAACCTCATGGTAACTTTAAACTGCGTAATATGACAAATTACCAATAAATTATTGTCTTTTGGACTGGAGAAAGCTGGAGCAGAATGTCAAAAAAAACGCTGTTTTAGTTGGGTAGGTACATCTATCTATCTATCTATCTATATCTATCTATCAGTCTGTCTGTCTGTCTGTCTGTACTTAACCTTACTTTAACCAAGACAGTCTCTAGAGATGGACATCACTTTTTAGAGGGATTTGTTGCCAAGAAAGCCTTACCCGAATATGAAAAAATCTGACTCAAAAAGTAAATACACAAAAACATAGCAATAAAAAGCTGAGAGAAATTAAACTCAGCAAACATTACACTAAACTGGAACACTAAACAGTAAAACTATTGCACTCACACTGTAAGATAAGATAAGATAAGATAAGATAAGATATTCCTTTATTAGTCCAATTACCTGAAAGTTAGACTCGTTTAGGGTAATTTGTTTCTGAAGCTTCAGAAAATTCTCAAGTTTATTTGAGGCTGCAACACAAAAGCTGTTTGCCTTGCTCAGTTCATACATTAAGGACAGAGCGTAAAAAGAGGTCTTGAGAGTGTGAACCATAGTTTGATACTGTAGATTTAACCAAAAAAGATGAAACATTGTGAGAGCTGCGGAAGAATACCCTTATAAATAAAATAGTAGCAGTGAACTTGTCTGTGGGTTCCTAGGGGTGGTCAGCACACTTTTTCATAAAGAACACAAATAAAACATCTGTTAATTGTGACCCCAGTTAACCTGGAGGTGAAATATGCAAATGTAAACAGTGTCATTTGAAACTTGGCTCAGGTGAGTGTGATCACTTCTGCCAGTCCTCACCTGCTGCTGTAACACTCTATTCCACCCACTCCACTGGTGGGTGGCTTTTATGTTAGTGCAACCCCAACCAAGCTCAGCTGTCTTCTGTTAAAAGGGCCCAGGGGAAGCGGACGTGCACTTGGAGAAGCACGGCCACTATTCCCATATTCCCCCTTGTCTCTTTGAGTCTGCTCGTCTCGCCTGCCTGGCTAAATGGTCTTTCATGTGTGTCGCTCCTCGCTTCATGTCGGCAGCCCTGCTCTGAATGTCACAGACCTGAAGGTGTTTTCCAGCACTGGGTATGGGAGAGAACAGGAGGCACCCGGCCGCAGCCTTAATGAGATTTTTCCTGGGTTTTGATGGAGTGCCAGTATGCCGTTGTTGCTCCAGAGGCCTGCCTCCACTGAGCCCTGGCTCACGATCAGGGGGAGCTGTCGTCGGCCACGTAAATTGTCGGCCTGTGTGGCGTGGCGTGGAGACAGACAGTGTAGAAACCAAGAGGCCTTGTGGGACTTTCCCACAATCACATATAAGCATATATTACTTGCACTGTAATGTACCCTTTTGCTTTCACAAGGAGAGACACAAAAAAACAGAAAAACTCTTCCCATTTCTTCCACGTCATGGATGATGCTAGAGCCCCAGGCAAGTTTCTGCCCTAACTTGCCAAGCTCAATTCTGGCACCTCCAGCCCATGTCTCTCTGGCTCTGTTCCCTCCTGGTATTAAAATGCATCTTTGGTGATCTGAACACAAGTGGACAGCTCTCAGTCTGTCCAGTCACACCTAGCATTAAAATCCATCTCCCCATGTGTCTCGCCTGCCTCCTTATGATCGGATCTCACTTTCCCGCTCCATATGTAATTAAACACGTATCATTTCAGAAAGAGAGACAGAGAGAGACAGAGAGAGAGAGTTTGTGATTGTCATATGCAGAGCTAAACAGGCGGTTACACCGTACATTGATATTCTTACTGTGCAGGTCCTCCCTCCACGCAAAAATTAAAAATAAAATGGCATTTCACAGGCAGCGGGTTTTTAACAAAACGAGACATCCTTGCTCACTCCAGCCTCATTTTAATGTGGTTGTCAATCACTGAGGACGCATTTCATCATCATCTTCATCATTTCATCTGTTACAGGCTCAACCCAATCATGTTCAGGCTCAGATTATTTAATCAGTCCAGTCTGAGAGGGCTCTCTGCTTAGGTGGATAAATCAACCTGGAATATTTCTGTAGTATTCCTGTAGTCACTTCCTCTATCACTTCTACGGTTGCAAAGAATGTACTTAATCGTGCCAGGGCACGAAATTTAAAAACAGCCACTGCCTTCAAATTTTCTATGGAAGAAAAGACCCTGCCTATTGTAAATATATATTTTAGAGACCCTCCAAAATTTCTTGCATCATGTTTTTAGGGGAGATCATGCCTTATTAAGGGGAGCTGAGCTCCTCCTGGCTCACCTGTTGTTCCCATCCTTCAGGTAGACAGTTTGTATTTTTCTTCATTAACCAGCTACTTTATAGCCGACCTGTATTTCAGTTTTTATTTGATTCATCAGCTGACAGTTCAGCTGCTGGGCAGAGTCAGGTAAGATATTGGCCTGACCTGGCTGACGTCGGGAGTGTTGGGCTGGACAGAGGAGGTCAGGTGAGTGGGCGGTCCTTCAGTGCGTCCTGGAACACATGTCTGCTTACACCTCGAATGCAATGCAAACAAAAGCGTCCGAGGCCCCCTCCGAATGTGGCCTGAGGTACAGTCACTCAGGACACATTGCTGCTGTTTACACCTGTACTTGGAGGTTTCAGCTTGTGATCAGATTTCTCAGGACGGATGTTAATACCAGGTTGGAACAGGGCCTCTCATATGGTTAGAGATGAATGTTTTTAAGGAGTTATTCATTGATGTATTGTAATTTTCATTTTTGTTCTATCCACTCTCAGTCAACCTGCCGTGTGTACTCAAACTTCAGTCTGTGATTTCCTGCATTCCCCAGAATGCCTTTAAACCACAGGCACAGAAGTTGCCTGGATTTGTTTTATTCTTCAGGATTTTATGTATTTGCAGTCAGAGCAATAATGCCAGAATACTAAGAGCAAGAGAATGAGAATTTATATTAGAAAAACCTTGTGTTGTATTAATTTCTCAAAATGCAGCAACTCCTAGCTGCATTTCATTCTGGTCAATTGAGGCTACTGTTAGAGGATAAATTGGTTGAACAATTGTGGCAGCCCTGGAAATATTACAAAATTATGTTACATCGGCTGCTTGGCCACTTCCACAGGAATAAGAAAAATGCAGCCAAGAAATGGACCTTGAAATCCAGGCTAGATCAACAGTTATTAACAGTTCTAAAATGTTATATGGTGGAGGGAAAAAAATGCAGTGGACTGTTCATTCTGCTTAAAGAAATATAGCCTCTCTGATTTAGTGTTAGTTCAGTAAATATTATTGTTTTTGAATATGCAAATTTTTCTCTCTTTATGTCCAAATCCATATTCATAATGTGCACCACTGACTTGTTTTGCCATTTAGGTTCAATAGCCAAAACAAATAGGCCCTCAACCCTGCATGTAATGTAGATGGGATGTTGTAATGGGGCAGGCACACTGTGTTCCTGTGTGTAGTCTAGTAATAAATCACTTTCTGTGAAGGAGCTTGAACAACTTTAAAACACACAGGGGCCATACAATCCCTTGTCCTCCAAGCCCTGCAGAAAGTCTGAAGGACCTGGCTGCTGTTAAAAGCAGAGTGCTTTAAACTCTGGTTTCCACAGAACATTAAACATCATGTCTGGAAAATTGTTTTTGGTGGTCCCAAATGCTGTAGAAAGACGCTTGTTTATGTGCTGAATGCCTTTTGTGATACCCTGAAGCCTGCAGCTCTGGCTGAAGCCTGCAGAGGCCTGGGAAAGTGAAACCTCAGATAGTGACAGCTTTCATAGACCAGTTTGGACCATGAACACAAGCAAACACAAAACATACTCGACGCTCTATACCAGTGTTAAGTAGTGGTGCATTCTCTTGTGCTGTATGTGTGTATCAGCCAGCATGAATTTCACAGCACCATGCTGATGTGTTGCTGGTTAAGGCTCTGTGAAGTGTCACCGTCACACCACTGCATTGTCATACATCTGACTCTGGTTTGGAGGGATTTCATCTCTCTCTCTGTTCCTCACTCTGTCCTCTGGCTGCTGGTCTCTAGGTGAGTAAACATCCCCAGGGAGGCTTGTCACTGACTCATTGCCTGACAAAAAAGGTCGAGATGAATGGCTCTTTTGAGGTCATCTCATTAACATACAGATATCTATCATGGTCACTGGTCGTCATGTGTGCCAGCAAATTGAGGGAACATGGTTCATGGGAACACAGATCGTCGTGAATCCTCAGATGAAGTAAATATCTTTTTGTTAATGTTTCATCAGTTGAAATAAGGATGGCCAGCATCATATTTGGTTTAAATTCACTTTCATCTCACTCAGTTCAAGTAAAAATGCACCATAACACTGAAAACCCTTTATTTTCATTGACTGAGTGTTATTTATTTCTCCAGGGCACCTTCCATCTATTTCATTTCGCTGCCTCTTGTTATTTTGTTGTCATTATTCTTTTCATCACTATTTTTACACACTATTTTTAATCTACTTCATTTTGCAAATTAACTAAACCAAATTATGGCTAAGCAATACATCAAAATTATATCGGTGTCAACTAAATATCGTCTGAAATTTTCAATATTGCAATATCGTGATATGGCATAAGTGTTGTCTTTTCTTGGTTTTAAAGGCTGCGTTACAGTAAAGTGATACAATATTCTCAACTCACCTGACTGTTCTTGCTGTTGTGTCCTTTACCCACTTAGTTATTATATAGGCGTTACTGATGACCAGTAGTCATCGTCATAACAGTGTGACATTGGTGGTATTTGGTCAAAAATGTGATATTTGATTGTGCACATATCACCCAACCCTGAACCAAATTAATTAATTTCAAGGAAAATCTACTTTCTCAAGTAATGGAAACAAGACATCCAATCCTGCATTGTGAGTCTCTCTGAGGTCCAGTTGAAGAGAAGAGCCAAGGTGAGATCATTATATACCTGTAAAGTCACAGATTGAAACCTTGCGCCATCAGTGTGTCTGCTGACTGCCATGTGTCCTGTTCAAGTGTCTCAGAGTTAGACCCTGAGCCCCCACCTGCTCTTTGATTGCTCTTGATAAGAATGTCAGTGAAGTGTCTGCAGGGCAAAAAGAGCTGTCACTCAAAAACAGTGAATGCTGGGCTGCAGGGTCAGGCTTTCTCTCCATTGATCTGCAGAGAAGGAGTGGCAGAAGGCTTCATTGTCACCAGAGTCACCAGTGAGGTTGAGGGGATTAAGCTCTTTCTCACAGGCCTGAATGGACCTCCTCTGTCCACCCAAGACCTGAGTCCAACCAAAAGTGTTACTGCCGCCATTAAAACCTCCCTTTTTGGAGAGCAGTAGGCCCTCAGAGCTGGACAAAGAGGTTGACCTCATTGTTCCTTTGGAGGAAAAAAAAGGAGTTTCCTCAGAGTGAGGAAAATATGACCATTTGGTTGCTGGGAACGCCGGAACTTTAAAGCAAAACAGCGCTTTTTTTTTTTTTTTTTTTTTTTTTTTTAAGAATTCCTATATGTTATTTCTGTGATCTGGGACAGTCCAATCAATTGGTGTGAAGTTACACTGGTGTGAAGTTCTGCTAAAGCCAGAAACCACAGTGCTGAGTTTCAAACCTTTGATGTCATCAGGTCATTCAGTCTGAAGCTGCTCCACAGAGAATGCATCAGAGCAGATTGTAAGGGCGAGTGTGTGAAAGCAACCAGGACCAAGGGGATATGGATACATTTTCCGGATCAGAATTACCAACACTGGTGTAACGTGAAGATAGTTTGACAATAAAAACTCGAACCAACATTCTCCGGGTCCATAAAATCAGTATCCTATTTAGAACTGAGTAATATATCAGTGTTAAGACTAAATATTGTCTGGGTTTTTTGTGAAGTGTTTTCTTTTCCTTGGTTTAAAGGCTATGTTACAGTAAAGGGATGCAGTTTTCTGAACTTACTGCACTGTAGAAGCTATTCTATGGTTTACCTCTACCTGCTTTGTCATCATATCCGCATTTACTCAAGATTGTGCATCAAAAAATATATTTTGTGTAAATAAAGCGCCAATCATTTCTACAGTATCGTCACAATGTTAATGTTGAGGTATTCGGTCAATTTGATTTTGTCCTTATCACACTGTCATAGATTTTTATGAGGCAGATCTAGATCTCGTCACAATTTTGAGTCCTAGCTCTGTGGTTTGTTAGAGCTGTCACAAATAACAATTGAAGTTCCACAGAGCATAGGAAAAACATGCTCACTGATTCTTAATTTGATTCATATTCCCTGTTCAAAAGTGATGGGCTAATTTTTGTTTTGCTTGCCCTGGTTTGACAGTGAGTGCTTGTGTCAATTTGCCCCATTCTCTGAACTCTAGAAACTACAAAAGAATATGTGAAGAGGTTCCAAGTTAGTTTCAGCTTTTTCCTCATATTTCTGCAGCAGTTTAGTGGTCTGGGACTTTTGATGATAGGATGAGGAAGTGTGTGTGTGTGTGTGTGTGTGTGTGTGTGTGTGTGTGCCTTTCCAACATTAACCAGAGCAAATCCCAGCATAACCCCAGCATACTAATAATACAGCTGCCATCCATCACCACAGACAACAACCAATTAGCACATTCCTCTTTCCCCTGTTCTCATGTTCTTGGCTAACCCCTCAATAATTTTGGGTCACTCATCAAAAAACAGAAATGCACTCAAGACTCTGTGTGTGTGTGTGTGTGTGTGTGTGTGTGTGTGTGTTTGCGTGCTTGCGCATGTGTGATTCTCTGCCCATATATCTTTGCCTATGTGTGGATGTGTCTGTATGTAGGCTATGCATGGATCTATACGTGTTTTTCTTGTTGTGTGTGTACAGTATGTAATGTGTCTGTGTATGTGTATAATTACATCTGTGTAATTGACATGGTGCATGCAGAGCTGTTTGTATGTGTGTATGTGTGAGTGAAATGCATGTGTGTGAGGAACTGGAAGAATGTTGATTGTGGGGAGCAATCTTCTATTAAAAAGAAGGTTTTATTTTTTATTTATTGATAGTATTTCTCTGTGTGTTATTTGTGTTATTTGTGTGTTATTTGAAGTATTTGAAGCAGTACTTTAAGTAGTTGAAGCAGTAGTTGAAGCAGTAGTTGAAGCCGCGATTGAAACAGAAGCTGATCAGGCTACTTGACATAGTAGCTGAGGTAATCCAACCAATTTTGAAGTAGCTTAAATAGTACTGTAATAGTAGTTGAAGCTAACTTGTGTGTATTTCACCAAAGTAACATAAAAAATTCAACTTTTGACATTCTGTCTGTGTTTTGTCACATTTAAAATGATAGATTGTACCACACATGACGATTGCTAGTTTATAGAAGTCTTCTTGTGGGCTTTTTATCTCAGTGCCTCGATATTTCAGTTAAATTTTAGTCACACTTTTGAAATGCCAAACATAAAATACAAATTACGTGTTATTCCATCAGCTGAGCTGAAGCAAATAAATATACTTGCTGAAAAAAAAAAAAACACATCCACCCAGAAGAGTGGAGAATATTTCACAAACTGATAAGTATTAGGGAAGTTGTTTTTTCAAGTTGGCAAAGAGGAGTGAGGAATAATTTCTCAAATATTTCACAAAGGAAAGGTCCACAGCCAAGGCAGTTATGTAGGTTTACAATACATTTTCAGATAGACCATCCCTGGGGCAACATTTACCACTTAATAACAGAGAAAATACCACTCAGGGTTGTGATGTATATTTGTCCTGTTAACTGTAGCTCTGGCTCTACTATTAGTGGCTGTGTGGCTTCTTCTCTGCTCCAACAAACCTCCTGACCTCCTGAAAAAGGAAGACCCACAGTATCACATCAATTATCCTTCATTTTTGAAGACAGTAGGTCGGATGGTCGGTCAGCAGTTAGGTGCAGACAGCCATATCTCAAAATCTGTTTGGATCACCATGACATTTTTTGACATCCATGTTGCCAAGCGGATGAAACCTGTCAATTTTGGTGACACCATGACCTTAACTCTAGCGCCACCAACAGGTTCAGTGGGGCATCTGTTTTCAAAATAACACACTTGTTTAAACAAAATACCATGCAAGTTTTGTTCTGTCGCTAATTTCACATTTATAGTGACACATTCCTAGAAGAAAAAGGTCACAAAAATGTGAAATTTAATAATTTCTTAATGAGGTGAGCATATACTGACTGACATGTGGGTCGATAATAACAGAAATTAAGTTTTGGGTTGGAGTGCTCCTTTAGCTCTATCTTTCAGTATGTATTTATAATGCATTGCCCTCCTAGTTGGATTTAGATCATGTTGAAAATGCATGTCCTTTAGGGGCTCAGAGGGCCCTGCTCTGGGTTTTGGTGGAGTCAGGTAGACGGATAGCCTCAGTCCGTCCTCTGGTGTGGTGTATTCTCCCTCTGAGGCCACCCACAGTGCTGAAGAGGAGGGAGGGATCACACCAGCTGACCTTCTACCTCTCTAGATGAGACAGAAATCCCCTATCTAATTCCTACATGCACAAACATGCACATGCATGTATCTGTGTGTATATGAACTACTTGCACACATATAAGAATGCACACACACATGCACACACACACACACACACACACACACACACACACACGCACACCAACACAGCACTGTAGTGGAGGGAGTAGCTTTGGAGGCATTTTAATACTTTAAGGTTAATCACAACCTATTTTAAGTGCGGTTCAAAATTACTGCAGTAACTTCAGTACATTCTGAATATTCATCTCCACAGGGTCTGTATGGAGAGCATGCAGCTGTTTTAGTTTGTTGTAAATGATTGTGGGAAATGTTTTATGGTTGTTTGTGTACAATCAAAAATACAGTTTGAAATGAAGCCAGGGCTTTGTGTATGTGTGTGTACGGATGTGTGCATTTATGTGTTTGTCAGCCTGTGAGTAATGGTTTTTGGGCCAGATGACTGTAATGCCACATGGATACCTGAGCCAGACTTTTCCACGGTGAAGCCCAGGGATCACATGTCCCTCCAGTCTCTGTGGTATGCACTCGCAGACAGGGCTGCCAAGACAGGGGGCCCGGGTGAAAACGGCACGGGAAAAAACAAGCTACGATAACCAGCCACCAAAATAGCCCCACTACCAGCCCTTTTTCTCAGAACCCGCTGTAGGGCCCAGTGGCGCTGATTTGGATATTTCTTTCACATAGTCTCAGTTCTGAGTGCCAGTTTTTTGCTCAGTTTGTTTTCAATCCTCCAATTAGACTTTCCGCTTCTGTTTAAGCTCAGCACGCTGCTGTCAGACTTTCTACATATATACATTTAAACGCTGTAATTTTGATTCAAGCATGTCACCGTAATGGAAAGCTGCGCTGTGAATTTGCACCATTAAATCATGAGCTGTTTGTTTTTATGGGACAAAAATACAATATTTCTTTGCTTTATGTCTTTGAAACACTCATACGTGTCTAATTCTCTCTGCAGGACTCCATGGACGAAGCATGCGCTGAGGGGATCGGCAATGAACACTACCGTTTAGAGGGTAGGCTCTCTCATCTTCATTCTTCACAGGATTTGCAGATCAGTGGGTTTCAATTGCGTGGCATCCTGCCACCAGTCACTTTTCTGGCCCATTGCATTTATTTGGTGCCCCTTCTGGTTGAAGGTGCTAACCAGTGAAATTATCTTTCTAGTTACTGGTTTAAATGAAAACCTTAATTCCCTCAAGTCATGATGGCAGATAATTAAAAGCTACTGCATAAGATACACACCAGCCATCGATACCAGTTCATCCTCGCTCCTTCACCCCACTCCCATTCACTAACCCCCAACAATGTGCTTATGAGGTCCCCCTTTGCTTCCCTGCCTCCCCTCCACCTACTCTCTTCCTCTCATCTGCCCTTCACCCCGTGGTGCTGTGTCTCCATTCCCCATGTTTTTCCCCAGTGTGGTGTGATCCTGGATTAAGAGCTTTAGGAGAAGTCTCTCCCTTCCATTTAAAGGCAGGATCATACGTGAGATGCAGGCTGAAAGGTGGAGTTGGACAAGACAGGATTAGATATGTGGCTGCACGGCAGGAAATATTTTTTGTAGATTTAGTTTTCATTTTGATTCCACTTTATTTGAAAGTACACAAGGGAGTGGTCCAAGACAAGACATGGCACTAAACCCTCTCAATGCTATTATTTCAAGCTACAAAAGGCAAATCTGGAGGTTAGTGGCTCCAAATAAAAGTGGGAGGTACCTGTTCAAAGTATTTGAACTTCAGCACACAAAAAACATGTATGGTGGTGTCAAACTATCCACAGCATGTTTAACTTGTGTCTGTGATGTTTAAAGGTTGATTTATACTTCTCGTGCTGCCGTAGATTATGTGCATCTCTTTAGAAATATAACTGCGCATAAGATGAAGCAGACCGCAAGGCCTGTAATTTGTCGGCTAGACTGCTGAAAGTGAAGATGGATAATGCAGATTGTTGTCTCTCTTAAACCGACTGGAAATCAGAAGGTTTGCAAATGTGTTCTGATGTTGTCCCCAAATTCTACAGGCATGTAGAATAATAACAACAGGCATAATTGTCATTAAATTAATTTCAACAAATATCCCAAAAGATCACTTTGGACAACACCAGTATGAAGTCTCTGTGTCAGAGAATGTAAACAATATTGCTTCTGTGTTTCTCTGCTTCATTAGTGTGCAGTTAATAAAATTTTGACTCTGCTGTCCAGTATTTCAGAGTGTGCACAGATTCTCCTACGCAGCACAGGACAACATAGGACACCACGGCGTAGCTACAGTGACACAGCAGTGCAGAACCATTACTAGTATAAAAGTTGAATATATGATAACATTTGATTTCTAAAGTTATAAAAGTTAGGACTAAACTAGAGGTAGTTTTGATTCATGACTTCCTGCGGGGGGAGAATTGACAGCAGAATTTAATTTGGGTAACCAGGGTGAATCTACAGCATCCCAATAAGAGCAGATGGGACGGTTGCAGCCTCGCTTCCTGATTTAGACTGATGAGTGTATTTTGACATAAAAATCTAGTTCACCTTTAAGAGGCCAGTATAACTAATAACAAGTTTTACTTTCATCCCAGCAGTCATTTTGTAGGTGTTACAGTTTCATAAATGGTGTCAGTCTGAATTTGGAATCTTTTTTTCTTTCCTTTATAAAGCAGGGGTGAATTCATCCAAGCTATTCCATTTCTCAGGGGAATTGTCAAACCATGTTTGATTTGCAGCTAGTGCATTAATATTCCTTTTGACCTTTTTCAGACTTTTGAAAAACTGCCTCTTATGAAAACATTTCTTTATTTGAGTGCGGAATAATTTGTCTTCAGACACAATATTCACACAGTAAAGCATTTCGTACCTCCTCAGGCACACTGAGGCCCAAATAAAGACAGCAATGGAAGGTTTATGATGCTCCCTGGTTGACCTCCACTCAGTGCAGTGATCAGATCTATCGTCCATAAATCTAACAAAGTGGAAAGTGAAAATGAAACAGAAAAGGAAGAGAAAGAGGAGAGATGATAAGACGACCAGCACACTTTAAAGCCCTCTTTCCTCAGGGTCTCAGGAAGCACTGTTACAGAAAGTTTTGTGAGGATTAAAAAATAACTTGCCGGCAAATATTGCAAAGAAGTGAAGAAGGGCTCCACGATGCAAGTGTCTTGAGGATACTTTACAGTGGCATTGGAGGCATGCAAGCAAGGAAAAATTATAGTGCTTTTTTTTTAACATCTCGTAGGTAGGCTTTGCTGAGTAGACTCTTTAAGAAATTTGCTTCAGATTCAGTTTCATGCGTTAACACCTGCGAGCTGCCCAGTTCAACCAGTACTGCTGTTTGTCACTGAGCAGCTTGACTAGAAACAAATGAGAATTAATCGCCTTGCTTGGGACACCTCGATGGTTGCTGCTGAGAGAGAAGAGAGTGTTATCCATACCACTTTTACACCAAGCAAATTGGTTTTACACAGGGCTTTTCTGCCTGGAACTGCCTGGGAAAAAACAAAGCAAGTGACACTGTTTGCATTAGCATAAGCCTGTACACATATTAAATCTCCAGGTTAACTGGTGTCACACACTGAACTGGTGGCACACTGAACCACAACATTTTTTCTGGTTCTCTGAGTCTCTCATTAATTCTAGACTATGAGCAGAGGTCAAAGTCTAATCCGAAAAAATGGTTATTTATTGGTAATTTATCATATCAAATGAGTTACTTTATTTTTAGGTTAGGATTACCAACCTAAAATGTGGAGCATGTCGTGTATCGTTGTGTCTATGTGGGTCACAATTTGTGGGTGACCTGTTCAACCTTCTGCCAATCGTAGCCAAAGCTGATTATTACCCAGGACAGGATGTGGGACTGAAATGCCAATTAACCTGTTTAGACTGAGCTCAAGCCCCGGACAGCAGTGGGATTTTAGGTCAGTGGAAAAAAATGGATTATTCACTTTCCCTGTTGAGATCCAACCCGATCTGAGGATTTGAACAGGCAACTTCTGGGGTATAGACGCTCCCGGCTAGGGTCTACATAAGGCTGAGTGATATATCGATATTATGTCAATATCGTGATATGAGACTAAATATTGTCTGGGATTTTGGATAATGAAATATCGTGACCTGACTGAGGTATTGTCATGCCTTGGTTTTAAAGGCTGTGTTACAGAGTACAGAGATGCAGTTTTCTGCACTTACTGGTCTGTTTTATCTGTTCTGCTATTTGCTTCTACCTGCTTGGTCATTATATCCACATTACTAATGACTGTTTATCAAAATCTCTTGTGTTTAAATATCTTACGAAAATGCCTAAAGTCATCCCCACAATATCGTCATAATATGTAATTTTAGTGATCTTGATATTTGATTTTGTTCATGTCTCCCTGGCCTAGGTCTACATCACAGGAAGCTTTAGTCATGTGGAGCGGTGTTATTTTCTCAATCTAAATCACCTTACTCATCAGCACTTTGGCTTTACTGTAAGAGGAGGGCATGGACCCAATTATGTGTAATACAGTAGTCGAGCTAAGCTGGTTGTGATAGCTCAGAGTCGATGGCAGCTCTCCTCAGCTGACTGTTATAGCTACGCTTATGTTTGTGTATGCCTCTGTGTGTGTGTGTGTGTGTGTGTGTGTGTGTGTGTGTGTGTGCGCGTGTGCGTATCAGAGCTGTTGGAACAGGGTTGGCATAGAGGGTGCCAGCCTCGGCCGCCCCCGTCTCCCTCCCTCAGATCTGATGTGCAGCCAATCCCCTGGCGGCAGCTCCTCTCATAAAGAGCCGGCTTATGTCTGTGGTGGGGGGTCAGTGGGAGGGGGAGGAGGGAGATGGCAGATTACTGTTACTCCTCCCGGCATTTCATTAGCCCCGAGATAAGCATCTCACCAGCATATTGAGCCTGCTATGAAACAGATTTGCCCTCGTACACAATGTTCCCTTTGAGCACCTCACATGATCAAACGGCAGGACCCCGAACGCTGCTCCTCTCCAAAAAGTTGGTAAAAGCTCCCTGGGATGATGCTTTTCATTTTTGGCATTTTCCCCTACGCAGGGATGGGACAGGTCTGCTTTGATCTGCTTTGGATCAGGAGGAAAGAAACGGGGCTGTTGTGTCTGCTCCGTTGGCGAGCACAACAAACAGTGTTTCAGATTTGACTTGGCTTAATTAATTAGTGATTCTGTTTTACAGCCGGTCTGATCCTCTTCCAAAAGGTTTGAGAATGGAACTTCAAAGTGTGGCGGAGGGGGAGAGGAGCTGGGAGGGGTGGGGAGAGAGGGGCGCGGTTTGTGTGTGTGTGCATGTGTGTGTGTGTGTGTGTGTGTGTGGCTTGCGGGATTTAACTGGTTCGGTAACTCCTCTCAGCTCATCCACACTGAGGAGAGGTTAACGTCTCTATCCAAGTGACTTCTTGATAGACCGACACTCAAGTGAGAAAAAATGGAAAGGTGGAATGGAAACAAGAAGAGGCAGGGGCAGGGCAAGTTTGTGGTCTTTGCCAATTATGCATCTCTTTGTCTTCTTCGACAAACTGTATTTTTCCCAGTTCTTTTTCCCATTTTTCTATCGATGTTTATGGTGGCACTGTCAAGGTTTGAAATACACACTTGAGTCCAAAGTTCCTGACTTTAATCCCTGAATTGTGTGGTGGACAAGGTGAATGAAAAACATTTTTCGCTGCCTTGACAATGAGCGCTGAGCAGCCTTTGAGCAAGTCACTCATCAGCTTCAACAGTAAGGCTGGTTCTGCTTGGTAGCACCAAAGTGTAAATAGCTGGAAACTGTCTTGAGGCTACGTCTGCACTAAGCCAGGTAAATTTGAACACCATTTTTTTTCTCTGTTTTGGCCTTCTGTCCATACTATGCCGGTGTATCCCATCTGTGGAAACAGGGCTTTTTGAAAATGTTCTTAAAATCTTTGAAAACACTAGTCTGGTGTTGTAGTTTGGAGGGGGAAATTTTTTGAAAACGCTTGGCATCAAGCATGCATTGACCATAGCCATAGATGTGCACATCCTTGATGGAGGACTGGAGGCATTTTGGCGTGAAGGTGACCTTCAAACATTTTCAGATTTACCCTGATTAATGAGGTCATAGGCCAAAAAAAGAGCGCAAAGGTTAAAAAAATAAAGTCATCCCACCACATGCAATGAAACAGTCAATTGCGTATTCAGACAGTAAGATGCCAGCAGGCTTTACAGTTGAGTCTGATTGTCAGCATTACTAGAGAGGTGGGTAATGAGGAGCTGGGAAGAGCACGTGACAGATCCATGCTCCCTCTGGACCGTCTGCCTGTACTGTGTGGTTAGGAGGTAATGTAGGGTGAATGTCATTCCACAAAATTATCAGCTCTGCTTCACTGGGCCAGGGACTCGGGGGCCTCCTATAGGCCCTTTGATGTTCACATGCTGTTCCCAGCATGCCATTCATTTTCAAATGCCACCTAATATTTTGTCATGTTCTTGGCATGTTATGCCATTCAGTTTCATGTCTGACATTCCTACTCGCTCTTTGGAACACTCTGGAGTATGAACTGTAGCTTGCGAGCCTGAAAGACCCATTCCAACTCAACAAGTGCCTCTAATGAAGATGTGCTTTTGCTCTGTGAGAATTATTGCTGTCATCATTCCAGTCTTTTGACTTCTGGATTCTGACACCAGTCTTGGTATCACGGTTTGAATTTTTTTCACCATAGCTAGAAGCTGTACAGTAATGATATGTGATACCGATACAAAACAAAGTACCAGCTCAGAAAAGCTTGAGCATAGTGCCAACTCTCAAATCATGTAACATGGTACTTTCAGTTCTGGTGCTCTGTGCAACATGAGTGAGAATACAGGCTTTTAACATTAACGAAATGAAGTGACATCACCTACGTAACAGTGTCTGTTGGAAATTACTTCACTGCAACACTCTCCAGTTTCTTTTATTTTCTGATTGCCTTTGAGTATTGTCAGAATTATTGTTATTCTAAGTTCAGTGCACATGAATGACACAACAAAGGTTTTTATAATGAGAAGGAAATGTGATTTTTATTTCTAATACTTGAGATGCTGATTACTGTTATTTAAAGGGGACATTGCAAGTGTATCCATTACCTATCTGATAGACAGCACAAGATAGAAATAGGTTGCTGTCAAAAAAAGTACAATTGAAATAAATATTATAATAGTGATACCAATCATGAATACAGCCATAAGACACACAAAAAATGGTGTAGGAGTTTTCTTGCAGCACCTATCTAGCTTTAATTTCCAACTGGGAGCTCTTTAATGCATGACATGTCTTAATTGCGACTGCCAAACTCGGAAGTAGGAGCTTACAAGGAACACTTGAAGGCGACATATCCCCAGGTTATGACTGCACCCAACGTTCCCATCCTTAGGCTCTCTCTTTTATCTTTGTGTGCGTGTGTGGGTGCATGCGTGTGTGTGTCACTGCAGTGGCTCTACCCCCGGAGAAGACAGACAGCTGCTGTGCTGAGGAGAAGATGCAGGAGAGGGACAGCCAATCTCCCGCAGGGCCGCAGAAACAGCTCCAGTTTGAAGTGAGTGTCAACATCAACTGGGACGTTTATTACTTACCCTCAGGATGAAACTAGGGCAAGGGCAAGACAGGAGACTCACACACATACACAGACACACAGAGTTTGGCATTGATGAAGTGCTTTGCTGTCTCAGGAGCTGGAGTGTGCTGTGTCTGTGGAGGAAGACAACAGACAGGAGTGGACCTTCACCTTGTATGACTTTGACAACAACGGCAAAGTCACCAGAGAGGTAAGAATCTCCTACTCTGACCAGTGACTAAAATAAAGACAATAAGGTTAAATTGATGAATGATGAAAAATTGTATTAATGGAAAGAGTAGACAAACAGCAAAATAAAAACAGACCCATACACCAAAACATCTGCCATCACTGCACATTTCATTTATCACCTGCCAATTCTTAATTACTTTTAAATTTTAATCACTTTGAGTCATTACTTAACATAAAAGTTGCTGTTTGTTAAAGGCTTCCTCTGATGAAAGTCAAGTTTTTGTGTTGTTAACATGTCCATGTGGTGTTTTTTATTTGCCTCCAGACATATCAGGAGCGAAATAAGCAGGATAGATTATTAGCTATGATACAACTGTCATGAGTCGCGCTTAGATACTTGTTAGATACACTGATGGCGTGTCACACAGACCTGACCCACACAAGTGCTCTATTTTCAAAACTTCAACTAGATCAACTCGAAATGTCGACTTCACGTGAACAATATCGGTGTGATTAAGAGATTTGCTGAAAAAAAAAAAAATTGTAGACAGCTAGATTATCAAAAACAATACAAGTTACAAAGCTGGTGTGTGAGCAGGCGGTTTTGGGCAGGGACTATTTGCATATTCATAGCTCTGCGTATTCTTAATCAGGGCAAGGTGTTGAGTTACATCTAAGCTGCTTTAAGGCATTAAAGGATGTTTTTTCATGGATAAAACATCTAAATATATAATATTGATGAACAGAGGTGTTTTTTTAGTCTGGAAGTGGCTGGATATGGACTTCCAAAGTAACACATTAGAATTACTTACCACAGACTTACTTTTAAGGTACCCACTTGGTATAAAAATGGCATGGCAATATGGCTCATGCTTATGTGTGTCGTCAATCAGTGGCTGTCTCAAATGCAAGCAAGCTTCCTAGGTAAGACGTGGGACCTAAGCCAACAATGCATCAGATAAAAGTCAGAAAAACGTTTTCCCAGATGTGAACTCAAGACATTTTCAATACATTTTACGTGAAAATTGTTCAAACAAAATCACACAAAGTCCTTTTAGTCCAGTGAATTGTTTCTGGAAAACTGACTGGACAGAGTTAGCTAGCTTGAGGGTAACAAACATTACATTATGCTACGCCATGTTACGTTATGTTCCACACACAACCGTTTGGTTATGTGTTACATTATATTTTACATTGCATTACGTGTTACATTATGTTATGACAGGCTTAAGGCTTGATTACAACTGGCAATACCGCTCTGCACGAAATTATCCGCTGGTCATGTGATATTTCTTTGTTAGGTGGTTTAAATACACGTAACACAAATAGATTCCTTATACTTTAAAAAAATAACTGCAGACCTAATGCATTAACACTTAACACTAAGCACCACAAAAAAGTCCTATGAGTAATATGTTACACATTAACATGTTGCCCCAACAGCTCCCACTTTCAAAACACACTGTTGACTGTGTTGGTTTCTGAGCCTGCACCTTCCATGTTACCTGTAGATTATCCCGTTTTTGGACCCAGAGCAGTCAGAAAAAGAGCGACGATAGATGTTATGCGTATGCCTCAATCTCAGTCTCACTGTAAGAATCCAAATCCAGCAATGTCTGTGTGTTTCCTCTTCTGCAAGATACCTAGTGGCTTGCGTCTGCCTGGTGCAGATCTGAGAGCACATCCAGAAAGGCCTGTGTTTTTTGTGAGTGACTTGAAACGGCGCAAAGAGACTGGAGCTGTCCTCCGTGTGGTTGGCTCTGCAGTTTTTTTGGCATTGCCCGTGGCGCTGCGGCTCATGAGACGGCAGGCGGCGGCTTGGAGAGGGAAAAAAAGCTTTCTTCTCCAACTCCTTTTTTTCTTTATTCCTTCACACGTATAAAAAAGAGAAGGAAACCAAAAATGACACGGGAGGCTTTTATTTATTTATTTATTTTTTTTACTGTACGCCTGTTTCTGAAAGCAGTATCTGGAACCGGTCCCTGAAGAACTCATAATAGTCCTTTATGTTATGAGTCAGAATAGTATAGTGGCAAGAGGAAATCATGCTATTGGCTTTTTTGTGGGGGAGAATGAAGGGAGAGGAAGCAGCTAATGGGCTCAAAGAACAGGCACAGGCTAATTTCAGAGCGATTTTGAGAACGCAGATTCCTGGTAGTGGCTGTCAAAGGAGGTCTTGTGGTGCATACAAGTCAATTCATTTCACTTCCATAGAGAACGAGAATCTGCATAGAGAATTCAAATTTGGATTGCAGTAAAAACACAACACACAGTGAGATCCTGAAAGGGAGTTAATAGCTCAAAATGGTTGGGGGAAAAAGCTCATTGTTGCAAAACATATATTTCCTCAGCTGGGACAAGAGACTCTGTCATTTCTTGTTCAAATTCAGCATTCCAGTTATGGTGGGGATGAATGAGTCCCTGGTTTTCAACTGAACACTCATAGTGGTTTCATTTTGAAGATATTGTTGTCACACATTTTTATGGCTTTGTCAGCAGTACAGTGACTCTACTTCTGTGTCTCTTTCCGTGTTCCCTCCCTGTCCTCGACCTCACGTTTTCATGCATGTTCATGCTCATGTTGTGAGTCAGTGTGTGCCCTTCTGTATATTTCCACATGTGCACGTGATATACGTAATAAATGGACATGGAGGAATTAACATGGAGAATGTGTAGAACGTACACAGCTGTAGAACAAGCCTTGCATCATGCCTGACGTCCCCGTCAGCTTCCCCTGCAACTGCCTAGACATTTCTTTTTATGAATTTATAACTTGTCTTTACATCCTGTCTGATCGCTTTACTTGGAACGCTGAAGTAAAACAACCGACATCAGTACGTTTTTCCGTTCACTGTTCACTCTGAATGACTTCACTATAATCTTAGCGAGCGTGAAATATCAGCTCAGCGTTGATCAGGGATGTGATGGGGAAGTAGAGACAGCAGGGAAACTGTAATCTGTCTGGTGTATGCCACACAGCTTGAGTGCACACAGCGATAGAATATTGAATTCATACAGTCAGCAGTGTGTCTCTGCACCACCGTCACCAAGACACTCCAATCCAGTCACTCTGGTCTCCCGTTTAAAATAAATAGAGGTTACATGACCAGAAAGCTCACAGCAAATGTTAAAACTCATATTCCTGGGTGATGCCTCATTCTCCTCTTTCTTCTCCCTCCCTCAGGATATCACCAGCCTGCTTCACACCATCTACGAGGTGGTGGATGCCTCTGTCAACCACTCTCCCAGCAGCAGCAAGACATTGCGGGTCAAACTCTCGGTGGCGCCCGACTCCAGCCAGCGGTGGAGAAGCTGTACGCAGGGTGCAGCAGGTAAAACCGGATAGAATGGACTGAGAAAGGGCGGGACAGGTTGGACTGGGTTGGTTTCACAGGCAGTATCATGGAGGATTGGGATGGAGGAGAAGAGAACAGAGAACTTCGGGGTCCCCCTTGTGTTGCCTGCTGTCAGCTCACCCAGAGATGTGTTTGTTGTCATGCAGAAAGGCGGCTGCTTCAGGCCTGTCAGAGCTTTCTTCCTTGCCGTCTCTGCGTCGCTCCATCTCTCGCACTCAATGGGGTTCATTTTTAATGATGGGGGGAGTGACAGAGCCAAGAGAGGGCCCCCCTAGCGCCTTCAAATACTCTGAAAGAAACCTTAAGAGATGTGCCGAGTCCTTTTGATAACCACAGCCATTTTTCTTTTCTCCAAAGTTCCCTTTTTTTTCCCGACTTCTCTCCCTCTCTACCCCCCTGCTCAGAGCTGTTGGGAAAATATAGCTACGTTCAACTTAACTTTTCTCACTGACTACTTGGTAAACAAGTACTGAGGGAAAAATATCTCAAAAAAATATATATTCCTGTGTGTTTACGTCCTGTTGTTTTGGCTATAAATATCCGTCAACCGATTCAAACAGAGCAAGCTTTGAAAATATTGCCGACTGCCTTCATGCTAATTTCAAACTACATCAGATCTTGTGCCCTTAATAAACTATTTGTGATGTGTGCATGTTTTTTTTTATTCCATGCCTTATAAGAGACCTGCTGTTGAAAATAGAATAAATGAAGCATTGCTGACTGTTTTTTCCTCTTCTATCGATCTTCAAAGTAAAAACCCCAAAACAAAGGTTGCTTTCTTCTGAGGCTTGTGTGACTGTTGTAATGTGTGTGTGGCTGCTCTGTGTAGCTCTCTTTGATAATGGCCTCTCTCTCTCTCTCTCTCTCTCTCTCTCATGCACACACACACACACACACACACACACACACACACAGACATGTCCCACCCTAGAGAGAAAAATGACAAGTGTATAGAAGACCCCAAGAGTGCTGAGAAGAAGTCCAGAGCCCTCTTAAGGTAAGCCCAGTTTCCCTGTGCAAAACTCTTTCAGACAGTACTTACATTGATAATAATACATTCTTAATACATTCTTATTTACCCAGGCAAAGTAAGTAAAAACTTTCCAATTTAGTACATCTGGAAAGAAGGTGTAAAGGGCTGGCTGGAGTAAAAAGAAGGATGGGCCACTGACTAACACCCAGCTCAATTGGCAATAACATCATTAAGTTCGAATAACATTTCAACTGCACTTAGTTATCAGTGAATGGCAACATGTTTTGTCACCATATTTTTCTGGTTGGGACATTTCAGTCACAAGCTCACCTCTATAACAATTTGTTACTTTTTCCAAACACTGTTACGCTGAACCTCACTGGCGACTCAAGCCTGAACCACCGCCTAATGAGAAGTGCCGCTTGTGCCCGCAGGCGCCACCACAGCGACCACCACACCCAGCCGGGATGCCAGCGCCACTGCGTGGATGAGAACCTGGAGCGCAGGAACCACTACTTGGACCTGGCAGGCATTGAAAACTACACGTCTCGCTTCGGAACCGGTGAGTGGATTTGGGCCAGAGGTGGAGGGAGGATTGGGGGAGGGAGAAAGAGAGACCGTGGCCCTTTGAAGCTGCATCCAGAGGCCCTCATTACTGCAGCACCTGCTTGGAGCCATTAGGTGGACTAGCAGCCCACTGCGATCCTGGCCAGTACAAACATCTGTGCCCAGGCAAGCACAATACATCAAGTGTTCAAGGCTCAAGCCCATCAACAGTATGGGCTGTTGTGAAGTGAATTATTAGGTCTAATAAGAAGCAGCCTTGATCTGACAGTCAGTGATGACATGAGATTATTTTAATGTTGGCCCTGTTGGTGTAGCGCTAACATATATCCACTCTATGTCACATCGTGACTGGGTTATCCGCATCGAAAATGGTCCTGAACGTGAAGGTGCCCACAGAATTATGCTCTGTTAGTGAGCATTATGGGATTTTCTGTTTTTCTTTTTCTTTTTTTAATTTGTCTTCAACTACGGCCTTCTAAATAACTAAAATAATTAATTTAGGTTTTTTTTTTGCATATACCACCCTCCTGATGTTGATTTACATTTGCTCATACCCACTTTTTGTTGTTTGACTGCTACTTTTATTTCAGTCACCAATGCTGCTTTTTCGGTCAAAAATAACAGCATCTCTGTCTCCACCACAGCCCCTGCCACGGAGCCAACGAAGGCAGAACCTCAGATCCGATCATCCAACCAGACTCGTTCACGCTCCCATGAGCCAGAGAACGGCCACTCCCATTCCCACCACCGACGCTCACAGACTGTCGCAGACGCCGTCGTTCCAGACAGCCTGTGCCCTGCCCGCCCCCGAGGCCAAGACTCAGGGAAACATGCCCTGCGTTCTCCTAAGACCCACAGCCGCACCCCCCCAGCACAGACCGGTGGCAGGGTGATGAGGAGCCGAGGCGTGCCACCTCCCCCGGCCCTTCCCAGCCAGACACCGCCCCACCAGTCTGCAGCCCCCTACCGCAAGCATAAGCAACGGTCCAAAGAGAGCCAGGGCTACCGGGTTTTGGGCTCCCTGGCAGCCTCGGGGCCCGTGGTGGAGAAGGAGCAAGTGAGGGACCTGCCCAGCGTGCTGCTCTATGAGGGGGGGCTGGCACAGGTGGTGCAACGGCACGAGCATCACCACCACCATGAACACCATCACCACTATCACCACTTTTACCAGTCCTGAACCCTCTGCTCTGCCTTGCCCAGCTCAGCACTCCTATGGCCCCACTCGCTCCACCCGGGCCAGCAGACACTGACTGCAGAGAGCCTCCTCCTGAACCAGCAGGCGGCCCGGCGCTGCACAGCCAGGACTGTGGCAGAGAGCTGGGCTTTTTGCCAGAGGAGCTGGCATTGTTGGGGGGACAGGACATGGGGAGGACAGGAGGATGTTGGGAGGTGCAGCCCAATGCTGAGATGTTATTACCAGTGTTATCAAGAGGCGGTCCAGACATACAGATCCTTGGGTAGGCAGCAGGATAGTGATTGGGTGCCACAGTATAGCCAAGTCCAAGGATAATGGCAGAGAGGAACAGCTTCAAGTAAATAAAGACAGCTGGACAACAGTCGTTCCTCTCCTCTGGCCCTGTATCCTGTGACCTGACGAACTCTGTGGCTCCAAACCAGCACCATGCACAGCCCTTCCAGACCACTAAGCCAAACGGTTTGGAAGGAATAGGAGGGACTAGGGGCAAAGACTGTGATTATAGATGAAAACTAATGAAGGAATATAGGTGAAGGGAGAGCAGAGTGTCCGAGTGTGTATGTGAGCGTGAGTGATTGTGTGTATGTGTAAAATACTGAATATGCGCGTGTATGTGTGAGTGTGCCGCATGTGTATGTGTGTGTCACGACACCTGTGTCACTATTGAAAACCACTTGAAGCGTGCTCATGGGTGCAGGAGTATTTAAAGTAGGCTGTCAGGCTGGTATTGAAGATGAAAATGAAGATTCTGACTGTCGCACTCAATACCCCGGAAGCAAAAGAGTAAAGGAAAATGTTGAAATGTTTCTTTGAAGTGAGAACAGAAATCCCAAATCCGCTGCTACCTCTAGTTTTATCCTAATTGTCAGTTTTATGGTGACTTTGAATTGCTTCACCGTTTTCGGAAGAGGAGAATTCATGCCACAATCTGCAGTACTTTAGTGTTGAAAAGCTCCTAACTTTTATTAACTAACATTTAATGTACATAAGGTATATACTGTTGTTATCAATTTTATAAGCTTTATTGATAATGTGATAAGTTTGTATTCACAATCTGAAGCTTTGTTTTGGTTTTCTTTCGCACCCACATTTTGTAAGACCACCAGGAGTCTCATTTTGACTAGGATGTGTACAACTCTACCTGCATCACATACTTTTCTCTCTCTCTGTCTCTTGTCACTCACACACTAACTGTTTCATGTAAAATGTGTTCACTGAGCAGACAGACTGCTTCAGCAACCATGGCTGAGTGAACAATACCTGAAAACCCAACTTGCAGAAGTGCTTTTCAGTAACTTCACATCGCATCACATGCACATTTTGAATGAACACAAAGGCTTGGCTGTCCAAGGGTGAATGCACATACAACAATCTTCAAAAACAAGGAAATATTTGGAGAATACATGGCTGTAATATAGAATATGTACTGCAACACATTACTCAGGATGTTTACTAAAGATAACATGGCTGTAATGTGATCTGGTTATTTATATTGGGAGTTATTTACTAGTAATGCTGCATAAGGATTAGTTATAAATATCCTTGTCCTTATGCTTTTTTTTTTTTTTTTTTTTTTTTTTTTTTTACACAAATACCGGCAGATTCCAGCGTGTTCGTGAAGAACTGATGAAATAAACAGGCTAATATTTGCAGCTCTCGCATCCATTATAACTTCAGTCCGTTTATTCCAGTGTTACATGCATGCATACTCCCCTTCAAAATACCTATTAAGCTTGTGTGAAGCTGCTGTACACTGTCAGCAGTATGATCAAACATGATCAGTTCCATGATATAGATATAAACAAATTTAAAAATGGAGTGGTCTTGTCACCAGATGAGGTAGAGCTGTACGGCTCAGGCCTTCTGACATATTTGCATAAACTGAACCCCATACCCTGCATGCAAACACCACACACCCTACATCCAGATGATGCTGTGGTGATCCATCAGTATAAGGCATCGTGCAAGAACAGTTTTAACATTTATTTATGCAGGGGAAGGTTTTGCTGAGCATGCATGTGATTTTTTTTCAGCACCACCCTGTTTCAAATTCATACATGTCCACATATTCACACCTGGTACCACAGTTTTTTTTACTGTTGGTCACTGGCTTCCACCGCCCCCAGCTAGTGGCAGCTCTTTCGTCCAGCCTTTGGCCTGGCCGGAGCCACATGACTGCTCCCTCTATGTCTGCGGTATCTTCCTGTCCCCCAGCTGTCAGCAGATCTTTCACCGTGCCGCCATGTGTCCTCAGCGCTCAGCCAACAAGGCTCTGTCTGTGACGTGGCAGCTGTCTCATTCCTCTAGTGCTGGATAACACTGGGCCTGGCCCACAGACTCCACTGCATCCATAAGTCAGCACTGCTTCTCCTGCAAGCACCAGCCACGCTGCTCATCCTATCTCATGATGCCCTACAGGCATTACTGTTGACATGCTGATGTTCAAGACAGGTAATATGCTGGAATCTGATCTCCTGCAATACCTGCCTGTTTCTTATCTTGTCTGAGAGGTTAACAACATCTGTAGGAGCTGGTAGTTATTGGTGGTGAACTGACAGTTGCAGGTGTAACGGTATCTTAAACTTTGTTGCGTCAAACTGTGCTTCCAGCCTGGCGGATGCCGACTGCGGCAGACAGAAGTTGTCACTACTTAGTCTGGACAGGTTCTGTTCACTGGGCAATGTTTCCTAAAATTCTGAGTGTTGGTTTTGATTGATTTTCATGTTTAAATTTGAAGCTACCCAGGTCAACTAACCAAGTGACACATCTGCTAAGCCATCAGCTACAATTGCGATCATGATTCATTAATTTCAAATTTTTGATATCAAACCAGCATTGGACACATTTGCCACATTAGCTGCATAATAAGCTGACAAAAAGCCTTACCAGACGCTAGAGATAGTCTTTAGAGACTGGTGTTAGCCAGGCTGGTGTGCTCCAGGTCTATTGTTAAATTTTTTAACCATCATTTATCCTGAGAAGAGCTTTGCTGATTTGCTGAGCATGCACGCTCTTTTTCAGCACAGCCCTGCTTCACATTCATACAATTACATTCACATGGCAACTGCCTAATACAGCCACAGCAAGACTGTGGCTGTATTAAAGTCAACATCCAGTCTGCTGGCAACTAAAGCAGTACCACTGGAGCAATTAGGTTTAAGTGCCTTGCTCAAGGGCAACTCAGCCATGCAAAAGGAATGATAGATGTTGACATCTGAATTTTGTGAAACAGACCTTATAGCTTAACTCTTCACAGGCTTGAGGCCTTCGTGTGTTCAAAGCTATCCACTGTGTTAGGTTGTGTTAGTCCACCATTTGTGTGTGTGTGTGTGTGTGTGTGTGTGTGTGTGTGTGTGTGTGTGTGTGTGTTTGGGATGAGCAGGAATGCTGTGTATGCCAGGCTTGTCCTGAGCACTGCGGTGTCCATGCACAGCTGCAGGCTGTCCATTAGCAGAGGCACCAGTCAGACGGGCCCTCTCCTGGGACCTGGTGGAACGGCGTCCCTCCTCAGGGGGAATCACAGCTGCACTCCACACCGCCGCCACCCCACCAAGCACCGCTGTTCTGGGATGCCAAGTCCATGTTACTGGACTCTGCACAATGCTCTAACTCTTTTGTCAATGTTTTCATCCCACCCACGATGTTTAAAGGGTGCTGACGCCAGCACCTGACTGTCCAAATATAAATGGGGTGGAAATGGTGCTGTGGTTGTAGTCACAGACAGCGCTGAGGCAGGCGACCGCCCATCCTTCAGGGCGGTCTAATTTGGCACGGTGTGTGAAGGCTTCTGTGGTAATTGGGTGAAAGTCTCAGTCAGACCCAGACACAAGTGACATTTTTTAACCTCCTTTTACCCGGGGAGGTTTTACTGAGCACACAGGCTCTTCCTTCAAACGCCTGCTCCACATTCACACAGTTACACAAGCTCACACCAGGAAACTGCACACTACAACCCTACTGTCACATTACTGGCTACACAGCAGCAACACTGGGGCAACTGGAATTTTAGTGCCTTGCTGAAAGGCACGGTGACGGTATTTGTTCATTCACTTTTCTGTGGGGACTGAAAACAGCAGCATTTTAGTCTCTGAGGCCACTTGTCTAACCTTTAGGCTTCCACTATCTTCAAACTCACAATCCCTCTTCTGTTTTCTGTCATTACAATCAGATTATAAAAGGGCCATGTGCTGTGTGTTATGTTAATGGGGCAGCCAGCGAAACAATGAAATGCCTGTTGAAAGAACACTCCAAGCCAAGGGAAAAAATTAATAGTTTGCCTCCAAAACAGAATATATATGATTTGGGGGAGAAATAACATTACCTGAATCACTTAATCCAGAGGATGCAGTGTGTAAAGGTATTATAATCTCATCAACCACTGACTTAAGTCATCTTTTCTCTCTCAAACTGCGAGTTTTGTTTTTTGAGACAAAACTGTTCAAGTCTTTAATTTAATGTAATCCTGTCTAGGTCTACCATCTTATTTCCTGTTGTATAGCATTTTCAGTATTCAGAGCACAAGTCCATTTTTATGTATTCCACCACTAAGTTCTTTTGTAAGATCCATTTATGAGCATTTCTTTTAAATCTAATGTATATAGTGTATGGACTGCAGAAAGGTTATACCAGTATCATGTAGAAGGAATATAAGGCGTATTTATAATTAAATGTCTGTTAAGCTATCTCACTTACTGTCAGTTAGCGCTCAGTATCTGCTGTGCCAATCACACTTGGCAGGAAAGAAAACTTCTGTTTCTCTATTTTCTCTGCACTCACACGCATACACTTTCACTTCTTGGTGTTGTAAATGAAAATGGTCTAGCACTAGCTGTTTTTTTTCAGTAGCAGAACATTGTCTGCTTTCTTCCTTGTTTCCCTCCCTCCTAATGTTTTTTTTCATGATTTGTTTAGTTTATAATAGATGGTATTTGATTAATTGCTCTATTTATTTGATAGCAGAACTGTGCCAAGGGAAAATACCCTTTTATTAAAGAATGACAAGCAGACTGACTTATTGATTCCTTTTTTGTATGGGTATTATTACAGTTTGAATATAAGTGTTCAGATGTTCAGGCTACTAGGCATTTTCACAGAACCTGACAGATACATCTTAGTAAACAATATTTGCATGTTTAAAATCTAATTGTGTTAAAACCTACAAACATTTTATTGCATGCTCTGCTAAAAGGTAGATAGCACTTTTCATCTTTTATTTAAATCTTAATACATTTGCACATGCAGTTTTGCCGTTGTTAGTCTTTGTCAAGCTTGTTTCTGGCCTCACTGTGCTGTGTTTTTATTCGCTGTCAATGTAATCAAAATCTTTTTTTCTTTTCTTTTCTTTCTTCTTCTTTTATTTTTTTTTAGGCAAGACAAGTCTCTACCATCTGTTTATTTGTTCTTGGGGGGACAATGCTTCTCACTACTGCATTTTAGCATTTTCAGGATCATACTGATTGGTCCAAGGGACGGACTGTAATTATGTGGCATTCATATGGGACATTTGAAATCCTTAAGTATGCACTGAAACCTAGTTTTATTTGTGGGTGTGTCCTGAAACAGGAATGAAGACAATATACACAATATATAAAATTGACAGATTAGATTCTGATGTTTTCATACTCAGCGCTCCATCACTCCTTGTAATCTGTCAGTACGCAGTCATACATGGGACATTGACTTTTTTTAAGTATCACAAGTGCTCATGTAATTATGGCCTTGCAGGACTAAACAGACACCAAACAGATGATATTTTACTGACTGGCCTAGTGGGAGGCCACATCATTTGTGGAGAATCATGCATTCTTACACTCTAGCGTTATTATTTTTTTTATGTAGTGAAACCAGCCCCACTTCTGCAGCATCTGCCCGTGCCTGCCTATGCTGGTTGAGTCTCTCATGCATATGCCACTTTAAAATGGTGTATTTTCCTCTTGCGTTTGGTATTTTTATCTTCTTGTTTGAATTTGGATGTGCTAGAAGTGTGTTGGATTGATGTGAGTGGGCATGGGGAACTGTGTGTGTTGCGGAGGAAGGATCCTTTCTATCTTACCCATGGAGTCACAGAGGGTTCCCAAATCTGGCTGACCACAGCTGCTCGCCACGCCACGCTCTCTACATGCACACACACTTTCATCTGCAGCTTAGCAGCTTATCTCTGGTCGGGGCAACCGCAGAGTGTCCGCCTCTTGGCAACGTGATATGCCTCGCTCTCCCAAATAAGGCTATTTGAATAAGCAACGCAGTGTAGCCACTGGATTTGATATCATCATAACAAACAGCTACTATCCTGACACAACTCGACAGGCCATTAGCTGCTTCATTCATTTCAGCTTTCAAAAGCATCAGTCATGGATCCCCCAAAAATACAAAGTAACTAGATACAGTTGTGATGGCATGAAATTTATTCTAAAATCTCACATGAAAATATTTATATTTCTTGATTTCCATGTGGCAATATTTAAAAAAAGTGAATATTTTTCAAAAGATTTTTCAAAAATACAGACAAGTACTTTTAGTTATAAAAACACATTTGATGTGTGATGTGTGTGGTGATTAAGCAACATTAACTGTATAACTTGACTATACTAAAGTCAAATTACAAAAGCAACAACTCTAATTAGCAAACAGTTGACTAACTGTGATTAGCAAAACAAACCAGTTTGATAAACTTTACAGATTACAGACCTTTAAAATGAAGATGAAACCCTAATTCTTTTATGGCAGAAAAGCCAGCCCCATGAGGCACAACCAGTGGCTGTATTGGTTTTGTGAGGAGAAGGAGCCCTGGTCTGAAAGGCTTGAAGGGTAGGTAGGTAGCCATATGATGCCCTCTTCACACCACAACTCATATCTCATGTCTTCCTCGGTAATGTGCGCTAAGACTGCAGTGTGTGCACTACTTACACTCTGCTGCAACACACAGCCATGCTGCTGTTTTACAACTCACAAATACTGCTGCATCAGTCTTCACCACTGCTTACTGTGTTAATGCTACAGTCTTGCTGCTACTCACCATTACAGCTTTTTGTCAGCCCCACCAGCACATCCACCTGCAGGCTCTGATTCTCTGTTTCCCAACATTCACCTGTAGGCTCTGACTCTGACCTTGCAGGTTTGTTATAGGGTTGGGAATCTCTGGCATGAGGCCGATTTGATACATATCTAGATACACGAGTTACGATTCGATTCAAAAACGATATATTTTTAATACAGAACGATTTGATATGATTCGATACGGTTTAAGAACGATACAATTTGATACGATTTGATATGGTTTGATACGGTTTAAGAACGATACGATTCGATACGGGGTAAAAACAATACGATAGTTAACATTTGTTTATGTAGACCGGGCATCACCAAATGGTGGACCGCAATCCAGGCACGGTCCCAGTGACGGTTCTGCCCGGACCCGTGACAATTCTAATATTGTTAAATAAATCATTATTTGTTATTTTTTCTCTGACCGTCAACAAGACAACAAGAGAGTACTTTTTACTTCGGATCTTTTGTAGCACAGACGAGATGTCTCTCAAACACTCGGTATGTAGTGTTAGTGTATGTTTATGAGTTGTAGAACATAATAAATTATCTTGAAGGAGTAGATGTTTACCAGTAAGCTTGACTCCAATAATTTAACAATGTTAAATTATTATTTGTTTTAAAAATGTAAATTACTTATCAAACAGACCTAACAATTCAACTACCAATGAATGAGCAGGAGTATGCCTGTGATAACATAGACTGAATATGAAAAATAAGCCGAAGTGATACCGCTTCTCTGAATAGACAAGCTAAGCTGTCAGTGTGCTGCTGTAAGCCAGGGAAAATATTTCAGAGTGGCAACTCTTCGCTTTGTTACACAATCTATGTCAGTGCGCTGCTGTAGCCTGGAATTTTTCTTTGCCTTTTGGACTCGTACGGTGCCGGTGCAGTTGTTGTAATTTTTTTTCTTGGTGATGCAGGTGCAGGTGAAACGACTGTAGGGGTTGTGCCACCCAGATTTGACCTCACAGGGCGCCAACCAGCTCCGTGCTGCGCCCTCGCGTCCCGCAATCACATACACAATGAATGGCTGCGGCGGCCGAGGTCTGCGCCGAGCACGCGCTATGTGAAAGCCCCTTCCTCCTTTCGTGAGCTCTCGCGTTGTTTAGAGATGAAGACTGTAAAGCCTCAGGCAACCGACTCCTAGTCTCGCGATATCCGATCCACAACTCTACAATCGATTCATCTAAGGATTCATGGCTGATTCGTATCGATTGAGGAGTCTGCTACCGACACAGCCGTATCTCTCGCCTGTAAAATCGGTTATCCGGTTGTATCGGTTAATCATTCCCAACCCTAGTTTGTTATCATCACTCCCTGTTGTGTCACCTCATATTAGACTTTAAAATGTATGCTGCAAAGAGTGGCAAGCTCAGAACCTAGATGCTAAATTTTGTCGCTTAAATATTTACTGTATTGCTGATTTATGTGATATTTTTGGCTAATTCACTGATGCAAATGGCTTATGTGAAAAGCTAAATTCTGCTTTACATCATGAATCAGCAGCATACATTTTAGCCGTGGATGTAAAGTTATGTATATATATATATATACCGGTATATATATATATATATATATATATATAGTTCAGTTATCCAATTATATTTAATTATAATGTTCAGTTATTATTAATCACTTACTGTTGCACTACCATACACTTGACTTACTTTTTGTGTTAGATGACTGTTCCTAAGGTCTGTTTTATACTGTCATTGCTATTACTTGTCTGTCTATCAAAATGAGAACTCTCAAGTTAAACATAATGTATTATACACTCTTCACAGAAAGGTTTTTTTCATACCATAATAACAGGACTTTGTCAAGACTTTTTTTTTCCTTAAAAGTTTTTTTTTTTTTTTTTTTTTGGCATTTCTGCTGTATTTCCAGTGGTGTAGTCTATGTGATACACAGGTATACGCCATATACCCACTAAAAAAGGTCTCGAATTTCCGTGTAACCACTTAAAAATGTGCAAAGATACGTATCAGTATATTTTTTTGACATAACGTTCACTTTCCCGTTCATAAAGTTGCCTTCTCTGTGTTACGAAGCGGGCTATTTTTGACCATATTTCGGGGGACACTACAGCGGGAGTTAACGTAACGTTTCAGAAAAGGAGCCTGTGTGTGTGTGTGTGCGCGCGTGCGCGTATACCCACTAGAATAAACTAGACTACACCACTGTGTATTTCATAGTGTCAGTAGTGACAGACAGGAAAGGCAGGGGAGAGAGAGAGGGGAAGACATGCAGCAAAAGGCCTGGGCTGCTGTGGGAAGGACTTAGGGCCCTATCTTGTGCCACCCGCTATCCGCTGCCACTACCCGCTACCCACAAATTGCGGATTTAGGAGCTTCCGCTATCCCTAAACGGTATCTTGCGCCACCCGCTACCCGCTATCCGTTATGCCGACTCCGTCATTTGCGCCTGGAGGTGTGTCCGTGGGCGTGTTTCATCCGCTATCCCTAAAGTTTGGGCTGTTACGAGAGCGTGCCCAGGCGGCTTCAATGCACGCCCCGACGGAGCCTCGCCACGCACACAGTCGGACTGATATATTACTCATATAGACTGTTTAGAGGAAAGACTGTTTTAATTGGACACTTAAGCCAGCACGTTTTGTTGTTTTATCATAAGCCAGCAGCTGTGCTATATTTTTATTTTTCATATTTTATTTGCCCAATCTACCTTGTCAATAAATTAGTTTACACATAGTTCCACCTCTGCCTCTTGTGTGTCTGTGGTGTGGCCCGGGGATTTTACTCAATCAGTACAACCTTGTGACACGTCCACTTGGACACATGTGGCTCCACCTCCCGAATTAACTCGCCTATAATATAATATATAATATGTATAAAGCCAACTTGCTTTAGCCTCAGCAGAACCCCTGAGAAAATCTACCTCCCTCTCTCCATCGCGGGTTTAGGATTTAGGATTTAGGATAGCGCATCCTGCCCTTAAAGGCAATGGCACCTGGCATACTGATTGGTTTAACTGGCGTAACGCCCAAAACACGCCTATGTATAATATAGCGGGTAGCGCAGGTGTTTTGCGGATAGCGGGAGGTGCACAAGATAGCAACTTTTACGGGGGAACGCCTCTTCCTAAATCCTAAATCTGCAAATAGCGGGTTTAGGGAGTCTGGCGCAAGATAGGGCCCTTAGTCTTGGTACACGGTACACATTCTACCAGGTGAGCCACCTAGTGTCCTGTGTTAAAACTTTTTTCCAGAGAGGTAATTCATTTTGGTAAAGCAAAAGCTCCTTTCTTTCGTTCTTCCTACTTAGCTGAAATTGGTAGAGCAGAAATCAAACAATAACATTTTAGCTGCACATAGGGGCCAACAGCTACTTATTTTGTGGTCTTTTATTCAACAAATCATAGTAACAACTGAAGCAGCATGTTTCAGACACTGTCACCTGTCTATCTTGTGTATGTCTCCTCTATCTGTTACTGAATCATTGCAAGTCAGAATGTGTTAGTACCAACACGGGAGGGAGCGCTTGTTGTTACCCGTGCTTATCACCAGTGGGTGGTGTGCTGATGGCTGCTTCATGATCACAGCACCATAACACAACCTGCTCATGGTCAGGCAAAGCACAAAACAAGCGATCCAAGAATTTGCAAAACTGAATGTGTGCCAGGCAATCTGGTTTGAGTCTACAAACTATGTAACTGTGCATAAATGCTCTGGAGGACGAAGGTAAATACTATTTCAGATATCTAGAAGTGGGTAAATGGTGGTTTCATGTGTTTCCCCTCTGCTAACACTGATTTTGGCTCAATTAATACAGTCATGAAAGCATTAGCACTTCTGACTACATAAATACTGGGTGAATAAAAAATTAAAATTTAAGTGTGACATTGAAGGAGACGGAGCTCCACACTTGCGGAGTGGGAGCTCCGCACCAGCAGGCTCTGACCCAATTTAACCTCTGGGCACAACTGCATCACTGCAGCAAGGCGAAAATTTCAACCCCTAGATTCAAAATCTAGATTTTCTGCCTGGGTTTCATGCCCCTTTAAGATCGCCTTCCCATCACTAAAGCCACTGCATCCACAACATCTACAACCCTTTTCCCTGCATTCCTTTTCAATTAGAGGTCAGACTAGAGTTCTGCATGGGGCTAAAGTATATGCCCAAACCCATCTAAGCTGCTTAGCTGAGCCCAACTTTATCCTGACAGTTGTTGTTATTTCATTACTGAACCTGAGATCATCTGTGCACATACAAACAAACCAAGGAAAAGTAGGGTAAACAAGAACATCCTGGATACTTCACTGCATGTGCACATGATGTCTAAAATAAAATACATAACCTAAACCTAAAATTTAATTAGGAAAAAATGTACCTAGTCCAACCCAAGCTCAAAGTTTGTATTGAAAAATGAGATCATAGCCGTCTGGATCATACCAGCCTTTCACAAGAAACACGGCATTGCACAGATGAAGCCCGGGTTTTCAATGAAGGATGTGGCTATACTAGCAAAAGCCGTGCAAACAACCATAGTTTTCCAGCAGATTTTGCACCCAAAGTTCAAGGTAATTGAACTTTAACCTTCCAGTGCTCTGGCCTTAATAAGGCGTGTCCAAGGTCAGTCCTGCATTTACAATTCACGTGTATCATGACTTGTTGACAAGATATCAAAGAGGATGGGGATTCTGATTTAAGCAGTAAACAAAAGATAGACATAGACATGTTGATAGATTAATAGGTAGATAGCTAGATAGACATTTAGACAGACAGATAGCTAGCTAGCTAGATAGACAGATAGACAGATGCAGAGATCGTTATTCATCCCCTTGGGGAAATTCAAGTGTTCAGTAGCTCACACAATCTGTATTAGCATGTAAATATAAATTAGAGGTAGAAAAGTGAGGATTAAGGGTTTAACAAAATTAATGAAAAGCAAAGTTCAAAGAAAACTGCCAGTAAAAATATAACAAGCATCCAACAACCCAGGTCATGAACCCCTGCTATTGTCTGGACTGTCATAAAGCCTGATGGCTGTGGGGACAAAGGATCCCGTGAACTTCTAAGTCCTGCAGCCCAGCAAGGCGTCTGTCTGTGTGCTGAGGCTCCTTCTCTGGCCTGCCAGGGTGCTGTGGAGGGGATGACTGATATCACCCAGGATGGCCTGCACCTTACTCCGTGTGCATCTTTCCACCACAGTCCCTAGTGAGTCCAACCTCCTACCATGTGCTGAGCCAGCCTTGTTCACGAGCTTGTCTTGCTGCCTAGCATCCTTATCTTTCATGATCCCTCCGCAGCAGATTGCAGTGGCCACCTTCAACCAATAAAACATCAGCAGCATTATACCACAGACATCAAAAGACCTAAGCCTCCTTAGGAAAAAGAGCCAGTCCTGCCACATTTGCATCTGAGGGCATCTGCGTTCAAGAACCAGTGCAGTTTGTTTTCTAGATGCATACCATTTCCTGTGTCTTGGAGGTATTCAGTGGAAGGCAGTTCATATCACACCAGTAGCTGACATCTTTCGTCAGGCCCCTATACTCCCCTTCCTGCCCATCCCTGATACATGCCACAATAGCAGTATCATCAGTATATATCAGGATGTGGCAGGACTCAGTGCTGTGTACAGTGTGAACAGGAAGGGAGCTAAAATAGTTCCCTGTGGAACCCCAGTGCTGCTCACTGCCATCCCATGAACAGTGGTCTTCCTGTCAGGTAAAATCTGATCTGGGAAACAAAAGAAGGATCCACCCCCACCCCTTTGAGCTTGTCTCCAAGTTGGAGGGGTTGAATGATGTTAAATGCACTTCCAGGCTGGTTTCTTCAACTCAGCAGGATTTATGCCATGAGTAATAATAATAGTAACTTGATTTGTATTTGAAGATCCCTGCCAGAGGATGAAAGGCAGCGATCATGTGTATAGGGAGTTAGCAGATCACAAATATAGGCAGGAGCCTGAACATCCATGGCCTTAAAAACAAGCAGTAAAATCTTAAAATCACACTTACAGGTAACTAATGAAGGGTGGTAAGGATTGGCGTAATGTTTGCCTGCTGATACCAGAATCAAGTGCATTGCAGTAGTCAACTCTGGAGGTGATAAATGCATGGATGAACTTTCCTATGTCTCTAAAGGTAAATTAGCACATGTATATAAATATGCACATGTGGACAAATTTATTGGTACCCTTCCATTAAAGAAAGTAAAAACCACAATGGTCACTGAAATTGCTTGAAACTGATAAAAGTAATAATTTAATGAACATTGGCTAATGAAAATCAGACATTTCTTTTGATTGTGGTTCAGCAGAATCAAACTAATGAAATTGAACTGGACAAAAATGATGGGACCCTTAACCTAATTATTGTTGCACAACCTTTTTGAGGCAATCTCTGCAATCAAGCAATTTCTCTCAATAAAATAACTCTCAATGAGACTTCTACACCTGTCAACAAGTATTTTGGCCCACTTGTCATGAGCAAACTCCTCCAGCTGTCTTAGGTTTGGAGGGTACCTTCTCCAGGCTGCATGTTTCAGCTCCTTCCACAAATGTTCAATAGGATTTAGATTGGGGCTCATAGAGGGCCACTTCAGAATGGTCCAGTGTTTTGTTCTTGGCCATTCTTGGGTGTTTTTAGCTGTGTGTCTGTTGGAGGACCCATGACTTGCGACTAAGACCAAGCTTTCTGACACTGGGCAGGACATTTCGCTCCAGAATGCCTTGATAGTCTTGAGATTTCATTGAACCCTGCACAGATTCAAGACACCCTGTGGCAGAACATAACTGAGCCTCCTCCATGTTTCACAGTAGTAGGTCTTCTTGAATGCTTCATTTTTATGTCTGTAAACATACAGCTGATGTGACTTGTCAACAAGCTCCAGTTTTGTCTCATCTGTCCAAGGACATGCTCCCAGAGGCTTTGTGGCTTCTCAATATGCATTTTGGCAAATTTCAGTCTGGCTTTTACATGATTTTCTTTCAAGAGTGGAGTCCTCCTGGGTCGTCTTCCATTAAGTCCACTTTGGCTCAAACTGAGATGTATTGTGTGATCTGATACTGATGCTCCTTGACCTTAGAGTTCACCTTGGAAAGTTGTCCTTGGCTCGTTGGTTACCATTCATATTATCCTTCTGTTCAGTTTGTCGTCAGTTTTCTTCTTGCATCCACATCCATGGAGGTTGGCTACAGTCCCATGGACCCTACACTTCTGAATAATATCTGCAACTGTAGTCACAGGAACATCAAACTGCTTGGAGATGGTCTTATAACCTTTACCTTTAACATACTTGTCTATATTTTTCTTTCTGATCTCCTCAGACAGTTCTCTCCTTTGCTTTCTCTGATCCATGTTCAGTGTGGTGGACACCATGAAACCAAACAGCAGAGTGATGACTTTTCACCCTTTAAATAGGCAGATTGACTGACTGCAAGATTGAAGACACCTGTGATGCTAATTACAAGACACACTTTAGTTTAACATGCCGCTATGGTCAAATTATTTTCAGTCTTTTCTAGAGGTACTAGCTGATTTGTCCAGGTCAGTTTCATTAGTTTGTTCTTTAAATGATTCTGATGAACCACAATTCAAAATCAGTGTCTGATTTTCATTAGTCGATGTTCAGTTAATACTATTACTTTTGTCAGTTTCAAGCTATTTCAGTGACCATTGTGGGTTTCTCTTTCTTCAAATTCATCCACGTGTGCATACTAGTATATCTATCTATCTATCTATCTATCTATCTATCTATCTATATATATGTATGTGTGTATATATACATATATACACACACACACACACGTATATACATATACACACACATAAATATATATATATACACACACACACACACACACACACACACACACACACATATATATATATATATATATATATATATATATATATATATATATATATATATATATATATATATATATATACATACTCTGCAATTGGACCATTTAACAATTTAATATTGAAATTGCTTTATAAACTATGAGTGCTTCCTTCTTCATGATATGATATACTTATCTTAATGCAGTTATACCTCAACTGTACTTCATGCAAATTAATTGCAATTGTTATGACAGATTCAGGTCCAGTCGGGTTCAATTTGGACCAAAGTGCTCTCCTGTTTCCATGCTTTGGTTGGAGCTTCCTTACTTTTAGGTCCTCTGCATGACGGGGTGCTCTCCAAATCTTATTCCTGATTGTGCACGGAGTTAACTGAATGATGACAGATGGAGATGTCTTGTCATCATGCAGAATGCAATGACTCTGTGCACCAAGTCCACCAGGAACCAAAGTTTCTCTTTGTCCTGTGGAGTGTTGCTCGCAAACAGTTCAAAACTTTGTTCCTTAGATTTGCACTACGGGACTCAAAGAGGCCATATAGCCTAAGGTTCCAGCTCCTGTACTGCTCTGCATCCTCTCTTCTTTGTTGCAGCTCTGTAACCTGGCTTGAGACTTTTTTTGACATTCTCCTCATTTTCTTTGACTTTCATCTCTACTCCTTTCAACTCTTCACATACGTTCATGGAGATTTTCTGCTCCAGGGCAGAGAAACGGTTCAATAATGCATTCACCACTTTCAAAATGTCTGCAGTGGTAACGGTGTCCTCCCTCTCATTCATAACCTGGTCTTGGCCGTGCACTTTCTTTGGTTTGGGACTCTTGATAGGTGTGTCAGTTAAAGGAATGCAAAAACTGCAATGAATGCAAAGTCCGCTTTCTTTCTTTGCTTAAGTCTTTTTTTCAGCATTGTTATTCACTCAGTCAAACTGCTGCAATCACACGTGTACTTGCAAAAGTTAGCTGTCAACAAATTATTTACAAGTTTACTTTGAATGTTTGACTGAAGACACTACACTTACTTACTAATTTCACAGAGCTCACAGAAATGCGTTATTATTATTATTATTATTATTATTATTATTATTATTATTATTATTATATTCAGAAGCATAACATGACTCTCATAGGACTGCATAACTGGGTACAGGATCATTCACAGTTAAGTTTGCCATCTCTATTCTCTTACTGTGATGTTGTAACATGGAAAAAAAAATCTACACATTTCTCCTTTAGCAAACTAGATAGCAAGCTTGCTTAGCTGAATCAAACTGATATATTATCAGCCTCTGAATACTGTAGACCTATGTTAGGAAAATGGGTTGCTATTTATTTATTTTTTTCCATATTGCGCCATTAAATGTGGATTCTGACTGTTGCGGCTTCTCTAAACAGCTAACGGCTCAACTGGAGACTGAAACATATGGAAGGACACCATGACCTCGGAGTAACAAAAAAAAAAAAAAAAAAAAGAATCCCCAAAAGGATCGTGCTGCAGGCTGTCAGCCGAGTGTGTGTCTGCCACCCCCCACTGCTCCTCAGGTCCCCTTTAATTCTGATGCTTAATTGACTTCATCATTCATCATCACAACTGGCAGAGGCCTTTTCTGATAAGGGCAACACACTTTCCAAGAGGACTGACCACTGTGAGGCTGCAGTGTCCCTCAAAATGCTGATGGGAACTCTGGGGTCTCCATCTGTCAGAGAAACATAACCTTTCATGGTAAAAGGAGAATACACATCAAGATCAGGCTTGGCAAAAATGGGCTGACTGGCCAAAGTTTCCATTTTCAACAGCTTAACTGCCTCGACTGCCTTTTGTTCAAAACAGTTATTCATGGTGTGGCAACGCTTTTTGCAATAAAAGCACACTGGCTTGTTATTAGCCCCTACACCTTCCTTACTGCTAGGCTTCACCTCATCATCAAGGCTGGGCTTAGGCTGCATTCACACAGAATCAGGCATTGCGAGGTGTGTTGCTATAGGGGCTGTAGGGCTGTCTCCTGTTTGCTCCCCTGGGAGTTGGATATCTTGTATATCGTCTCCTCACTGTAGGTGGCAATTTTATCTGGCAAAGAGTCTCATAAGCAGTTTCTAAATCCTTCCAAAAGTATTAGGTCGTGCAGTTGGTAAAAATCCTTGACATTTTTTGAGTGACGCCAATGATCAAACAGAGCTTCTTTTTCATGACTGAATACAACATAAGTCTGATTGTCTGCTTTCCTAAAACGGCAACACTTTTGGCAGTATGTCCTTGACAAAAATTCATATGCCCTAAGCACTGTGGCTTTGTCTTTCTCATAGTCAACACTCAACTCAGGTGATAAAGGTGCATATGCTTCCTGAGCTTTACCAGCAAGCACACACTGGAAAAACAAAGGCCACACATTTGTAGGCCATTTTATTGTTGTTGCGACATGCTCAGACAAGATGAAGTATTTATCTACATCATTTTCATTAAATGGAGGAATCACATGTATGCATTATCACATCAGATTTAGACACAGTGCTCTTGCAAACAAAACTGTCTTTTGGTTTTCTCATCCATTTTCCGCAACTCCAATTCATTGCTGAGTTCTTTCTCTTATAGGACACTATTTCTTTCTTTTTTTTAAAATAGATAAGCGGCACATTTTGATTTCCAGTTCTTTAAGTTAGAGCATCTCCTCCATACTTTGCTCCCCAGTAGGTGTTTGCGGCATACCTGGGTCACAAGGCCAAACCCCTTTGTCAGACAGCATATACCATAACTCAGATTTTATCGTTTTAGTCATTGATAACAATCAAATTCTTTTTTTGTGAAACAATGTAATCTATCAAGGCTACGTTGTGTGACAAACTCTTGAAGATTAAAGTTTATTTTCATAAGCAAGTATCAAACAAATGCCAACCACAAAACCAGAAAGCCAAAAACAGGTCTATGAGAGCCCAATACAAAACACAGCCCAAAAGAATCAGCCCCACAAAAAAAAAAAAAAAAAAAAAAAAAAAAATCAAATCAAATTAGTGGCATTCAAAACACATAAACACACAAAACTTTACCAAACACCCAGGACAAACAGCAAACAGCAAACTAGACAATGCGTCAAGGCAACACACTACAGTGTCAAACTGTGGTGTGTTGCCACAGTGTCAAATCAACTGACACATGGAGAGTGAAAAAAGTTACTATGACAAAGTTTGCAATCATGAGGAAAAACAAAAAGCTATTAAAGAAAAAAAAAAGTCTATGGAAAAAACAAATAGAAAAGGCCACACATATCACACAAAACAACTAAGGGCTCAAATGGAGACATAAGCTGTGTCCCAATTCAGGGTCTGCATCCTTCGAAGTCTGCATTTGAAGGCCAGTTACGTCACAACACTGCACGAAGGCCTGTCCCAATTCATCCAAAGCCGAAGGATCCTTCAAATGTGCACTTCAAATGCGTCCTCCTTTCCAGCCGTTGGTAGCCGATTCGGAGGATGCACCGCGACTATCCTTCTCGGCCTCCCGTATCCCAAAATGCTTTGCGTGCTGCTGCTCAGTTGGAGAAAAGTTCAGATTTCACATGATAAATATTCGTTTTTACTCATTTGAACATCCAACGCCATGTATGTTAAACCAAAACACCTGTTCTGTCTTGTCTGACAGAAAGAAACGTTATATTTCGGTCTCCGGGAGTTTGTTGTCATGGAAACGGCGGTAACGGCGGTTACACAACCAGGAAATACTCCGAAGGCTAGACCGTCCCATTTCGTTGCCGTTAGTTGACGGGGGAGGATGCTTCGGTTGAAGTCCGGGTCCTTCGGAGGACCCGGACTTCGAAGGATGCAGACCCTGAATTGGGACACAGCTATAGGGAAGGATGCCATGACCTCTGAGTAACCAATAAATAAAAACATGTTTTTATTTAGGAGGAAAAAAAACAAAATACAGAAGAAAGAAAAAAAGGGGGATGGACATCCCAGTCGCACAGAACAAAAGATAGGGAGGCAACTGGGCCAGCCACGCAATGGACTGTGCGAACTGAGTTCTTCCCCATAAACTACCAAAAGAGAAGGTAAACTGAACTGAACCAAAGCAACCAACCAATAATTGGACTACGGGAGATCTCCAACCCAAACTAAAATTACAAAACCAAACACACCAAAAAGTATGCTGGGGGAAAAATATTTGGGGAAAAAGGAAGAAAAGGCTGTGCTGCAGGCTGTTGGGCGAGTGTGTGTCTGCAGCCCCCACTGCTCTTCAGGTCCCCTTTTATTCTGATGCTTAATCATGCTCTAAGTATTTCCTGCATTATTATGTTGGAGGAGGAGGACTACAGGATTGTGACAGTGAGTATCATAATAAAAGTCCCCAAAATCTACATCTGTCATCTGTTTGTGGATTCATTCCGCGGATTAGGGATGGACATTTCAGACAAAAACACTGTTTGATATTCACAGGGAACTATTTGACATTTTTGTTGATGAACAACCCCAGCCACACATACACACACAAACTCAAACCTCACCTGATGACAAAAAAGACAGCCATCGATTGTTGATCTGTGGATGGGCCCCCACTGCCGTGAACAACTTTCACTCTCAGGCTGATGGTTGTCACACTCACACTGTGCCTGCTTTTCCTATTTGTACAGTAGCAATTACACTAGCCCACATCACAGTGCTATGGCAAATGCTGTCAGGTGCTCTTGTGCAGAATTGATCCAAAGTTAACACACCAATCTCACACAAGAACACAAAATGTGATGTTGCTACCAGACAAACAATTAGAAACAAAGTTTGTCCCTTTGCCCGCTTAGTTTTCCTCCATATTTCTCAAAAACATGAATCAGCATCTTGTAAACAGTGCGCAATGTTATGACTACAGCAATGTTATTAGGCTATCCACTTGCTGCTAAAGCAAGTTAAACAACATAATCTTTGAGTCTTTATCAAAGATAGACTTACAACTCCAAAAAATGAGCAATAGCCTATTTGGGTGTTTGGAGAAATATAGCTATCAGGGACTCTTATTTTGACAGCCAGAATGACTCACACAGAAGGATGCCGCTCCACCAGACAAAATAATCTTGATGGTATGTTTCTATCACTTTTATTCTCCAAATTCATCCCATAATTTCACAGATGTTTCAATGAAAAGGCCTATTGCCATCCTGGATTTGGCCAACAAGTGAAAGCAGCTTTAGCATCCGACTTCTGCCTTGTCAGACATCACCTGCAGGGGTTGTTTGGATGGAAGCAAATTATTATTTGAGAACCTAGTAACAATCCTGAAACTAATGTGTGCTTTGTGGAGACAAACCAATACCAGATTCATGCAGACCAGACATTTGGCTGTTTTTTTTTCTTCTCTTTGACATGTTTGCTGATATAATCCAAGCCAGACTCCAGCTCCTTCTGATTCTTCCACTATCTTTTAAAGGAGGTGCCTCCCCCTCCCGTTCCTGAAATTCTCAGTGGTGGAATACATGGAGCAAATGAGCAAAACACGGTGACATGGCAACACATTGCTGTGTAATCATGGTCATGATTGGTGATTTCCTGGCATGGGAAACCGATCGCAAATCAAGTGTGGTTTTTACAGATTTCCAAAGATTTCCAAACAAACAGGCATGGCATGGGTATCAGCTTTAAGAAGCACAAATATTACCTACAGTGACGTTTCCCAATGTTAGTGGTCCATCCCTGACAGACAAACAGCCTTGCTGTGACAATGTAAAGCCTGTAGCAGGGTTGAGCGCTCAGCAAGTGTGGCTTTTGGAATGATGTTGCTGTTGATACAAGACTTTATGCCAGAGCGTTTCATCTCTCTATTGATGCACCTGGCAGCACCAGTAGTGAAGTCAGTCTTCTAGCAACATGACAAAACTTTAAGTGTAAGAGAACGTGTAAGGAGTAATTGTTTTGCTGTGTTGATCATGAAAACAAGATGGATTACAAATTGTTGCATTTGATTTGTTTAAGCGAGCAGAAATGAAACCATATGAGCAATGGATTCATACTGAGTGAAGGAACCTGTGAGCTACGAGTTTCAGGAGTTATTGGTCAGCACATAAAGTTGCTTTTTGTAGTACCAACATCTCGCTGATCAGTTTTTATATTTATTAATGCACTGCCTGACTAGGTTGGATGGATATTGACTCATCAGATTATTTGCAAGAGCTTGGCAAAAAGTAATAATTCATTCATTTTCTGGGCTATTATTTCTGAGTATTAGCAAAGTGTCAAGTTTTAGTACTTTTGTTTAAAAATCTTAAATCAGTTGAGTAATTTTCACTGACCTGCTCTTTTCTTTTGACCTGAGTAAAACATTTCAGCACTCTTTCCACCTCTGGTTCGTGTGCCAGCAAGGGACGGTTGCAAGAATCACATGCACACACACCCACAAACCGGCTTTGGATCCATCTTCTTACTTTGAAATCATATTAGGTATCGTCAATGCACAAATATAAACTTGGTCTGACTGTCTGGGATATTTGAGTTCTCTTTCAAGTGTCCACTGTATCTACCTTCTAGAGTATTGCCGGCAGACAGTCTCCTGTCAGTCTTCCAGGATTGTTGGGGTGAGTGGGTTTGCATGGTGAGAAGTAGTGACATCTCAGTGTAGCGATTCTTGGCTGACTTGGGATCGAGTCCCGCCGGAGCCTGCTCTCCTGCTTCACTGCTCTTGCTTGTTTGGGCACATTCACACCAGACATGTTTGAAGCTGTTAAGCGCTTACTCTTTTTGAGTGGTTTCTCTGGGCAGATGAGAACAATCCTGCTCGTAGCACCATCAAACTGCGCTGAGATGCCTGAAAATGTCTTGGTTCTCTTCCAAGTGACCTGCAGGGCAGTGCGGTTCGTTATGTGAGAACATAATCTGAGACAGCTACAGGAAACGGCTATAAAACACAAGATCTTGAGGGTACGAGGAGACGGATGTTGACATCTGATAGCCAGTGGCTCCTCGTGCTTGGAAAGCCTATATAAGAAAATGAGGCGAGAGCAAAGTGCATTCTTCTCTCATGCTCATATTCAACTATTTCCTTGTGTTCACAGCTGATATAATAGTACTAGTAAAGACTAACTGTAAACCAGCAAGTGGAGCTTGATCCACTGAATTTTTCTGCCACTTTCCAACTGAAATAATTATATTGCAACAAAAAGCTATCTCTATAATGCACACTGCATACGTAGTTCACTGTTCAGTTACTGCCTTTACCTGATAAATTGATGACAAGACTTGTTCTAGCTTGCTTGCTTGATCTATCTATCTATGTATCTATTGAAAGTCCTTGCTTGGTATATAATTAAATGATCCATAGGTCTGGATGGATAGCTTAATCCTCGGCTGCTTTGTGAGAGTTGGAGCTAAACAGAGGTCAATTACCATGTGGGAAGTTGCTGTCTTGGCAGATACATGATCATTTATAGATGAGCACTACCCACAACCCACTGTTTTACAGCAATTACAGTGAGCAATTACTGTGTGAATCGGCCTTCAGAGACCTCTGTGCCTTACACTGAGGAAGCTGGTGAGCAGCAAGTCGGGAGAACTGCTCTTCTGCATTGCACAGAGGTACTTATGGCTACAATCTGAAGTGATTCATTCACTTACCTAATAATTCAGTCAGCGCCCAAGAGGGTATCAATTTGCTGGCCGTATTAAGATGGCTGAGCACACAACAATAAATTGTCTAATTGGATGCCGCTCTCAAAATTAATCAAGGTATGAGGAGGGAGTATAAACATGTTCAACAGAGCTGGTAGAAATGCTGAACTTAGGGCTTCCCCTTCTAAAAATACAATAAGTAATTGGTTAGTGGAGTCAATGTACACATTATTGTCGTTTTAATGCTATTTCTGGAAAATCTTCACATCTCCGGCGCATACCTTAGGCACAGGTGTTTGATCAGTGCACAGATCCTGGGTCATGCTAAACATCAGTTTTACATAATTAAATGCTTAATTGCATTTATGGCAGCAGAACAATAATTTGAGAAGAAGTAAACTGACAACTGAACTGACCACGGACAAAATCATATGTTGGTCATCAGGTTTATGAGGATCAAAAATGTTTTTAGCCCGGGAACAGCAGGCCACCTGTCTTACTTTCAAGTATGTTAGGCTACAGGAGCTTGTTATCAGGGATAAAAGTACTGACAACACCATGGGCATTTGAAAACCTAGGATATTGTGTTGGAAAACGGAACATCAGTAGGCTCTGTAATGGGATGAACCTTTCCCCTGCTTGTGTACCAAGTTGCATTTGTTGTTGGGAGGCAAGGGTTACAGGGAAGGGTAGAAATAAAGCCTATCTCTGTGTTGCCAGTAGCAGCAAAGCAATGATATTGACTTAAATATGGGGAAATGAGAGCCTGCCATAATATGTTCTCAGTGCTTTGTTTCCAGCAGATAGGCAGAGAGCTTTGAAGTGTGTATTGGCACAGCGGGGTGCGAGCTTCTGTAGAGGCGAGATGCTAAACGCTAAGGATGAGAAGGACACGAGGTAGTCTATTACCAATACAGGAGCAAAGAGAAAAAAAGCAAATCCAATGATAATGTACATCTGTTCCAGTGAATTTATGGGCTTTGAACATTTTTTTTACGCAGCGTAAGTGGGCCCTTTTTCTTACAGAATCTCAGAACTTCAAAGCAGATTCGCTTTGGATAATGCAAATGATCGAAATATGCTGGCTTCTGTCTACTCAAGAGCATGAAGAGAGAGAGAGGAAAAAAAGAAGAATTAAAGCTAATTGGCGTGGCACTCTTTTATGTGTGGAAGGAAGGGCAAAAATAAAGCACTTCAATTATTGTCAAGTTCATTGAATTAGGAAACAAGCTGACAAAGTACTGCAGTTCAGGGCCTCTGACCCAGTAGTCAACTGAGTAAATGTCACTTTTCATTGTTGACATTTGCCCCGTGCTCACTTGTCGTGTATATCTGATGCAATTATAATTGGCTGGATTAAATCCACCCTCTAATCACCTAGTGGGCCGGAGAGGGAATGGCTTGGTCTTTCAGATCTGATACAGTGGGTGCTTGTGTATGTGCATGTGAGTGTGTATTGAAGGGATTTGCTATATTATCCTGTACCTTGAATAAATTTCTATTTGGGATGTCCACGCACCATTTATTGTGTCTCCTTTCCCTTTCACTCATTCACAAAGTTCTTCCTTAACACACCTATTTTGTATTCCACCTGAAATTTTGCAAAAAAGGAGAAATCATGAGTGGTGCCATGGATCAAGTGTTTCCCTATGGAAAAACTCACCAGATGCAATGTTATTTTTCCACAGGTTTGTTTGCCTCAGGATTTCTGGCCGTTTGGACAGGACAGTGCTTGTAATGATTGCTCACAAACCTTCAGTTCAATCATGCCAAAGGAAGTCAGGGCCAGGGCCTTTATTTATTTATTTATTTATTTATTATCCTAGTCAGGGTAATTGCTAAAAATTGTATGACAATGTAAATTTTGATTGAATGTTCTCAAATAATTTTAATTATTTCAAAATCAAAACTTACTTTACTGTAAATGTTACTGTAAATGTAGTTTGAGCGAATGCATGAACGAGTCAGTCAGTCAGTAAATGAATGATTGAATCAGAGGCAGTGAGTGTGAGTGAGTGAGTATGTACTGATTTTTGGCCACTAAGTGAGTCAGTAAATAAGTGAGTGAATAAATGCATGATTTTGTCCCTACTCAGTTGCAGCATTTTCTTCCTGCATTTTTTTTTTTTTGGTTGTTTTTCCAGAGGTAGGGGTCTGCACTGCAGAACACACATGGCCTGCAAACTCATTTTCTATGATGCCTCCTACTGAGGACAGACAACGGCACCAAAAAAAGGGCCAATCACATGTAAGAAAAGTATTAATGCCTCAGTGTCCAAACCATATCTGTGTCTGGACTCCTGGATAAGATTTACTGCTAACTACCTTCATCTGTCACAAACACAAATCACAAAACAAAAACACATTTGTCATTTACAGAAAGGGAATATCCTTTAAGGGAAAAGGCAAATTATTGCAACAGAGGGAAGAAAAAAGAGAAACAACTGGTTTAGATTGATCACAGATGGACATTGTTGATACAGTACGAAGTTTGTGTGTGTTTGCGTGTGTGTGCATTTTCGAGTTCTTAAAACCATGATCAAGAATTTTACTATTTCCGGATGTATATAGTACAGTTTATTAAAGATTTTTTTGAGGCATTTCCCTTTAATTTTGATAGTGGCAGTAGAGGGAAAAAGACAAGGTGAGGGATAGAGAGGGGATGACATGTAGCAAAGGGCTCAGACTGGATTTGAATCCAGGCTACTGTGGTGAGGACTCAGCCTTAATACATGGTACACACTCTACCAAGTGAGCCAGCGGGGTGACCCCAACAATTTAGTACTGAGATGGGCGAGAAACTGACACATTACTTATTTAACAGATAATGTCAGTCAAGCAATCTGGTCTACTTTTTTTTTTTTTCTTTTTTTTTTTACTTGTTGTTGACTTTTAACCAAAGACAGTTAGGGCATGCAAGCAAACTTTCCATCTTCTCATGTGTATCATATTTGTCATGTTGATGCAATACATACAAAGTGCAGCAAATACATCCTCTTGGGCATCGTTGTGAGTAACTAAATTGATCTTATCCATTGCATTGTGTATACAAAAATTATACATATAACCCAGCACTGCTCAGTTAATGGTGTCTAGTGACCACAGAACCAATATTTTAATGTGTGATGCCGTAGCAACATACAGCCTGGAGTTGTTCCTCTGACAGTGAAAGAGAGGGCTGACAGTGTTTTGTGTATCTTGACTTTTTGAAGGTTTAATTGTAAATCTTAATAAAACACCAGTAGGGTTTTATTGTAGTAGTGCCAACTATTGTTAGAAAATCATCCAAACATATTAATCCTTTCCATTTTTGGCTATTCGCTAATGTGATACCATAGATTGGGGGAAATATTTAACCATTACTTATTACTGGCTACAGTAACCAGTAGTGAATTAACCAATACATACTGAACTGTCCTTGGGCACAGTAATAATGTACGCCAAACCTGAAACCTGAAAAGTGGTATTTCATGGCAACTTCATAAAATAATGACATTCTCTGTATGGAATGTAACCCCGAGAACACAAAGACAGCAGGCAGAAGCTACAATGCCCAACAAAGAGTAGATATAACACAAACCATGCTCTGCTAGATAATGTACAGTAGACTGTTTTTTTATTTTACCAATTCTGCTTCATCTTGCAGAGAGCACAGTTCAAGTTTCTCAAATTTATCTGCAGAGTCTGGACTTCTGGAGTCCAGACCAGAGATGACAAATGAATAAGAGTAGGCTCCAGAAAGTTGCATTGGTTTTTAGTAGATCATTGGAGCTCTTTCTTTTTGCAACATCAAAGGCAGCGGCAGCTCTTTGATGTGGCAGCATGCTGTTTAAGGTACAGAGTGAATGGAGAGATGTCAAGCTGCAAGGTGCCTCTGTAGTTTACGTTGAGTGCCGCAGAGAGCTGCAGATGAAAGGAGCAAACAGAGTTTGATAATGAATGTCCAACAAGTAGGACCCATCTCAGACAGCGCACACTCAGCGGGGAGCCCACGCTAACCTTGAGCGCAGCACCCCATACCCTGGGCAGACGCCGGAGACCAGACTCCTTCAACATGGCTTCTCTTGGAAAAAGGGGGGCACTTAGATGTGAGCTTTAATCTTCCTGTCAATTAAATCCTGATTGACACAGACACACCCATACACATGGTCATGCACATGGCCATGCACACATGCTCGACTCAACCAACTACCTTTGAAAGAGATCCCATCAACTTCCTCTGTTAAGTGCCACTCTTTCTGGCCCGGAGAGGCCTGTCTAATGAGACACCAACATTTTCTATGTATGAGTAAATTTTGAGGCTGCATTATTGTTGCTGTACATGGAGATCTACTTACAATTAGTCTACCTTTTTCTGGCTTCCCCTCTGCCTAGGAGGAGTGTGCACAAACAAGCTATTGTCCCCGACCTAATGAAATAACCTCCTATTTTAACAGGTGGATGACAATAATTTGTACCTGTGGGGACTAAAAGTGTGCGTCTGTCCATTTGTCACACAGTCTTGTAACTGCCAAATGGATGTTCTGATTTCCACTAAATTCGGAAATGCAGCAGTGGACATGGCATATCACAGAAAGACTCATTCAGAAGATAACTTCTGAATGGTTTTACACACCATCACAAGATTTGACCACATCTGTCACGAGCAAAAGACCTGATTAATTTTTCAGGCCCTTCAGTGACAAGGTGGAGTGGCAGTGGGTGTGGCATACCACAAAAAGTCACATAACTTCTCAATTAGCTCAACACTACACTATTTTGGTTGTAATGGACTGAGAAACAACAGATTAACTTTTCACACTGATCAAGCCACGCCCACTTTCGCACAGGCCAAGCTCACTTGCATTTTTTTCCCCAATTTCTTTAGAGGGGCCCTTGTCAGGTGTCCTCTGCCTCAGTGTGTAGCTGCCAACAAGTTAGTAAAGTTTTTATTGTGGTTCCTTGTGGCTTCTTTTTGAAAGACTATCCTTGGTACTATCCTTTAAATGGTGGAATTGACATCTTTTCTGAGGATTTTTTATGCAGGTGTTTTCATTCAGTTTTGCTGTCTGTCAATGAGGGTGGCAGCCTACAGTTTACTGATTGTCAATTTAGCAGCACAATTTACTTTCCTCTCAATTGATAGTGAGTGTAAAGCTTCCTAGTGATAATAAACAATGACATCTCTGATCCTCCTTCTCTCACTTGCACCTTTCCGTGCTCCTGTCTTGTTAATGGGGGTAAAAAACAACTTTCCTACCTGACTTTTATCTCATACCTACCTCCTCTCTATCATGCTGTAAACAATCATTCCAGGGACAAGAGTCATTTGTTACATCTGTTGCCAGCACGCTGTGGCGCTGACATTGCACACCATGCTGATGGTCACTTATAATGGAAGTAATATAGGAATTTTAGTCGAGCAGCATTAATCTACAGCTGCACGCTGAGCAGTGAATGCCAGGAAAAGCCAAATCCAAGACTGATTACAGCATGTGAAATTCCGAAGGTACCTTTCATATGTGAGCAACTTCTACTCTGAGAGAGGAAAGGAAATAATAAATATAATCCTGATAAATAAGGTCTAAATACAGACATTTTATTAGTGTATAGATTAATTGTTATGCATATGCTTGATGCCAAATGCCGCTGCATATTCTTTCCAATTCCATGATTTTGAGAAAAGACTACATTGACCTGATTTCTCATGGGGTTACTGGAACAAAAACAACTGAAAAACACTTTATTCTGATAATTCCTGTGCGTGAGGTAAGTGGTCATGCATGACAACTAACATGACAATACACTTCACCATTTATTTAGAGGACGAGATGTGCCGATTTGTTTCTGGGAGTGCTGTGTGTCTACCCTTCACATATGCATGCTGAACGCACCTGGCCTGACGCTGAGCTCACCACATGTGCTTTTCATATCTGCAGAGAAAGAATGCACAGTGATGAAATTGCTGCACGGAGCCAAGCTATTCCATCTCTGCCGTGAGCAAAGGATGGCCCCAGCACTGAGGTGCACCGTTACTTGATGTTATAGAGTTAAAATGACTTGGTGGACGAGGTTATTTACTGTGGTCCAGCAGTTTTAGTACGGAACAGGGAGCTGAACTGAATCCATACGGAGCAGGAGCCTTCATGTCCAATAAACTGCATGCTGAGGAGCAGCTCCTCAGCCAGGCTTTGGTCAGACTATCTTCTGGTCCATCATGGTGGAAAAATGAACAACTCCTGCTTTCCATAATTCTTCCACAGAGTGATTTGGAGGAACATAAATTGTCGCAATTTTTCTTTGGATTCAAAAGGCCAGAAGCTGGAATCTGTAGTGAGAGCAGACAACAAATGCCAGTAAATAGCTCAGAGATCAAATGCTTTCCAAAGCATCAGTGTTTGATCCTGATGTCTAAGGTTATAGGAACATTTGCTGCAACCTCCTTCAGCTGTATTGTTTTTCTCAAAATCAAATCTCTTGTTTTTTGTGATTTCCTTCCTTCTGAAAAAATGTGTCCTTGGTGTTCTCGCCAAAGCTCTGTGACATTATGTCATGATACCACGGATATCAATGCAACCCATCTGAACAAATTTTAACCCATTTTCCTAATTCCTGAAAAGCTGGCTTTTCTTTTTGGAGATATGAGGTTTTTAATGATATGAGATTAAAATAATATATATATATATATATATACATATAATAGTGATGTGTATCAGTACAGCTAAATGAATAATTCCTTTGTTGGGTCCATGTGAGCTATCTTAACATACATTTACAAAAACAAGGTTAAAACAGTCATGTGCTGAGTCAAAATGGCAGAACGCAATTAAAGCATTATCCAGTGCTTACTCATTAAGCGCCCACAGTTAATGAATTGCAGCTTTTGGCCACAGCCACATCTGTGATAAATAGCTTTAGGTTTCTTGGCTAGCTTCAAGAAATATTCTCACAGTGGTGGGAGATTTAACAGGTCCAACTATCACATCATCAATAATGGAGGAGGTTAGTACAAATGGATGAAGTCAGAGCCAAACATTTTCCATGCTCCGACACAAGGTGTTAAGATTTCTGTTGCAGGAGAGGACAAGAAGACTCAGTGAATGTCTTTTGGGATTATAACAGAGTTTTTTTTTTTGTTTTGTTTTGCTATTTTTCCCTATTTCTTGCCTTCTCTCTCATCCATGCAAACTTGTCTGGACCCCCTACTGTGATTCGGGTGACAGAACTTCACGTTAGAGATTCATGTTGGGTGCCTGACAGAGAAGCAGTACTCTGTATTACATTCCCCTTGGTAGAGTTGCCTCCTTCTCAGACAAAAAGAAACTCACTTTAGAAAGTTATATTCCAGTCTGTCTTTGATTGTTCTCTCCTTCATCTGTTTGAAGATTTTTTTTCCCTTTTTTTTCCCCACAGAGCACAATGAAAAAACTGACTGACTAATAATGGTTTGCGGGAAAAGAATAACAACAATAATAATGATATTAATGATGATGACAACAATAACAACAACAACAATAATAATAATGATAATAGAAAATATTTTCACTATTATTTTAAGAATGAAAGACGGGTGGAATGCAATCAAAAAGACTTTTTTTTTTTTCTTAAATAAACTCTTAAGATTAAATCAGAAACACAACATACTGGCATGGCTGCAGGCCCCGGGTGGCTGCACTTGCTGGTCGTACTCAGTTAACATCATACCATGCTGTTATTCCTCAACTATTAGCGCTGTACTAATTGTGAAAACAGGGTTATTATTTCCAACAAACCCGTTAAAGCCTACTCATTACGCTGGAGAGCAGCTTACATTTTAATCATTATCAGTCATCGCATAATTTCCAGATAGCACAGTGACAATTAGCTGGCTAAATAATCTTGGTAAATGATCGCCACGCACCCTGCTGAGATCTCACTCAGATGAATAAATTCTGTTTTAATAGAGAGAGGGAGAGGGAGGACGGGAGGCAAAGCAATAAACGAGAGCCTAATCTCAGAGGAATTAAGAAGTGTGTCAAATGGATAGTAGCTGGAAAGCGGGTCTCGGACGAGTCAACAAAGACGTCAGCTTGTTTTGTTGTTTTATGCAATAGTTCCATCAAGTGGCTGCAGGACAACACTGCAACCAACAAAGTCCCATCGTCTGTTTCGGCATGTGCAATAGCCTTGTTTTCCTTTTCCGGAGTTTCCACTGGAGTTTAGTGTGCTTACATGGATTAACTCAAGCAATTCTGATGACTGGTCTCCTTTCAAAAAAGTGTAATTCCTCTTTATTGCAAATTTGAATGCAGTGCGCAGTCACTCACAAACCCTTTGGCAGGAGGATGAGGAAATGTAATGAGACGATGGAGAACAATATGCAAGTAGTAGGTAAAGAGCCGCATGTTTCTAACTATGAACCACCCAGTGAAGCATTGCTCTTGTCCTATGTCGAAACTGGGGTCTGACAGGGAAATGAAGAGTTTCTTCCTGAGTGACACTGAGTTGTGGCGTTCAATGCGGCTCGTCACTCGGAAAACATGAACTGAACTGCATCAAACTCGGAAATTAGAGCTCCAATGCGAGTGATAACCCGCCGATATCGCCTCGAAACGTGTCCTGATAGGGTCTTACCGCGTCACAGTCGCAAAAACGGGAACCACACATGTTGCACAGTGGGAGTTAATTTATTGTTCACACTTGACATGAGAAAAAACGACGGGGCACCTATCTATGGTGAGTCATTTGAGCTACTCGAATTTAAAATCTTTGCGGTTTCCACCCACGCCTCTGTTTTATTCAGATCATTGTAACTTGTGATTTATATATCAAAGAGAGGCGGACAAGACCTGCCCCTCCACAGCCGTCTCTGCTGCGGTCGCTCACCGCATGGCTGAACTACTGGCGGCTGTTTATTGTGGTAGCTCACACTGCACTACTGGCAACTGGCCCTAATGTGAGTAGGCCCTGAGTAGCCTCTTAGGAGCAGGTCGTTTTGTGGCATAGCTGACATTCCTGTGGCTGGCTGTCATTTCTAGGTGGGACTTGTTTGCAGAACCTGTTTCACTTTCAGTTGCAAAACATGGTGACAAGAGGAGGAGACGCACTAAACTCTGACATTTTTGCCCAAGCAGCATATGACAAGATCAAGAAGAGGGAGCAGTGATGGTGGCAGCAGCAGAAGTACATGTTGGACAACCCTGAGGATGGAAGCTGGCAGTCAGGAAGCATGTCAGCCCAGGAGCTGGTGTTGAGACAGCGAACGGAGATACTACATGCCCTGTGCAGCAGTAGGTCATCTGAAATTTTGGAGAGGGTGCTGGACATGTTGCTGGCACGTGGGACTCTTGTCTGGGAGGACTACCAGAACATACAGATATCAGGTACGGCTCTGGGTACCAGTGCCCGCCAGCTGCTCGACCTGGTGTACACTAAAGGTGTGGAAGCCTGTGGGTTCCTCCTAGCTGTCCTTAACCATGTCCTATCAGAGGCACAGAAAGCTGGCCTCTCCTTTGGAGCGTATTCTTCAGATCCGGAGTTAACTGAGGCGCCTTGTGGCGCATCAGCAACCCAGACCCTCCTGACTGAAAGACCAGGTCTGGTCAGCAAACTGCGGGGCTGCATTGATGGTGCTCTACATGTGCTGGTTGAATCAGGAAGTTTCACCTCAACGGATTGTGATGAAGTGCAGCTACCTATATTCACACCATCTCAGCAGGTAAATAGCACCAACAATGAGTAGGTTTTATAGATTGCAGCTTGCGAACACAACACAAAGTTGGCCCCTCCTCCCTGCCCTGGCTAAACTAACTGGCGGCAGGGAGTTTTGGCTTCTCAGGATGGCAACAGAATGAAATGACCACCCAAAATGTAATGTCGCCATTCTAGGGGAAAAAATTGGCCTGCAGGCACCTATTTGTCCAACAGCAAACAGGCCAACACCACATCACTCTTCATCCTCATCCTCATAGTGAAGTGTTTCGCCTCACTATATTTCTTTTCTTTTGTAATGCACAGCTGCATTTTTGTAACTTCCTATTGGATGTTGTGCTATTGATCTGGCCCTGCACACTGTTATTGGCCTGGAGTTACACACCTGCTGCCCAAAGGCTGATGCCCAGAAGAGTCCAGAGCTCAGCAAAACAAGAAAATAGAGGCAGAGGGCAGCATCTCTGCAGATACACACTCCAACACACACTTCCGTTGGGTCATAAATGATGATTGAGAGGGATTATTTTTATATGAATGTATACATTGTTTTATTTTTATGGGAAAGTCTACTTATTCTGCCATTAAATAACTGATATTAAATACTTAAATCTTTAATAAGAATTTTCTTAACATTTATTTTTCATGCCTGGGCCTTTTTAAGAATTAAAGAATTCGTTTTGAATGATAGTGATATTTGCAGGTCCATGCAAGTGTAATACAGCCACCAAGTTTGATCCATTAACTTCTGTCACAAGAACGGGAGCTTCACTGGGAGTTTGCTGAATGAAGTAGATATAGACCAGAAAACAGCATGATTTTTAGTGGCGACACAAAGCTGAAAAATTGTCTTGAAGGATGCACAACAACGCACGTTTGTTTTGGTGTAGTGTTAGCCGTGTTGCTAGGGACGCCTGCTTTCTGTTGACATCACATCGCGCCGTGAGTAAACCCAGGAGTTTTTTCGGGGCCGCTCAGAGTCCCTACCCCGAGGCAGGGCCGTTTTTAGCCCCTGTAAAGGTTCCTGAACTCAATGCGCTTATCAGCCGGCTGGCTTCCGAAACGGTTTTCAGCTGTAGCACTGCCACTGTGCCACCCTTTAGGTTGAATATGGGAGAGGAGCGCCACCAAGTGGTCATACAGTGATAGCGCTATGACTCAAAATAGCTCTGACATGTTAGAAGCCAACTGGCTGAATAGAGCGCTCAGAGTGAAACTTAATCAAATGTGTGTTGTTTTGTATACTTGGAAAAAAATCAGCTTTGTGTTGCCACTGAAAATCGTGGTGCTCGTGGGAAGGATTTAATGAAACAACTTGACCAATGTATGTACACTCACATGGACCAGCGAATGCCACTATATGGGTAAGAATCTGAACAACCACTTTCAGCTTCATGCTTTGTATAATGCCTGAATATCATATCATTTTTTCTTACTCTGTTGTCTTGATGTGTCTTTTTTTGTTGCACTCCTGATTACTGAGTGCTTGCAGTGTCATGCTGGTCATTCTTGATAAGTGGTTACTAAAAGTATAAAATGTAAAGCTACTTTTATGATTTTATGAAATGCATTTTTCATTTTATAAATTTTAAGTAGGGGCACATAATATTTTGAAGAAATATCTGATATCAGTCTATGTCAATCAGGCAAGGCATTTGCTTGACCATGTCAGATCAAAAGGGGAGGCTGCTGCAAGGGTCCTGCTGCAATATATTCTGCAAAATCAGGAGCATGCATCCCATCTAAACCAAGAGACATGGACTCCAACTGAAGGTATTTCATTATCATAATCATGCTAAAAGCTAATGCTGTATATCAGTATTGTGCTGTTGAATTTCTACCTCCAGGTCTTCCATAATGGTATGACTAATAGAAACAAGCAGATAATTCTTTTTTTGTCATTGCTATTTACAGTTTTGTATTTTTTTATATATTACAAAACATGACAGAAACACCATGACAAAAAGGAAGACAAGAATAGTTCAAATAGCTCTATCCAGTGTGCAATGGCCAGCATGAGGCAATATGATGAGGCAATATGGTTTTGATGAAATCATTTCAGTCATTTGCAGCATATATTGGATATCCACAACTTGAATGGGGAAGTTGTTGAGGTCACATAGTTAATTATGATGTACAATGGACATCAAAGAGGTTAGAAGAAAAAAGGTAAAAATAAGCAGAAATTGATTTTTTTTTTTTTTTTTTTTTTTTTTACAATGAAACACTCCGCTCACATTACCTTCATGAAGAACAACAGAACATGATAGGACTTATATACTATGCTATCATTTTGTAATGCTGACATATCTATCATTCATTATAGTTTATCTGATTTGTGTGCTCTCTGTCCTAGACTGCTTTAAATATAAAAAGAAGCTCAGCAGTTCTGTGGCTGTCCAGTCGTGTTTTCTCAGTACGTACGGTGGGACTAGCAACATGACTCTGGATGACATCTACACTGAGAGCCAGCTGGAACTAGCTCATGACTGCGCTGATGTCCTTGGATCTTTGAGTCTGGAGGACTTAGTTGGTATTGTGGGCACACTGAACGAGGACGCTGACACAGTGCTGGTGTCTGGGGAGGCAGGTTGTGGGAAGAGCACCCTACTCCAGAGGCTGCACCTGCTTTGGGCTCAGGGAGCAGCTCTCCAAGACTTCTTCCTTCTTTTTCCATTCAGTTGTCGCAGGTTGAACTCTGAGCACAGAGAGCTGTCAGTCCAAGAGTTGCTGTTTCATCACTGCTGCTGGCCAGACAGAGAGCAGGACCAGATTTTCCAGTTCATCTTGGACCACCCACATCTCATCCTATTTACTTTTGATGGCCTGGATGAACTCAAGCAGAACTTCTCAGATGAACACAGACACTGCTGCCCCACCCAACGTGCACCTGTTCCCATACTACTGTTCAACTTACTTCAGGGTTCCTTAATGAAAGGGGTGCGGAAAGTGGTAACTAGTCGTCCAGAAGCGGTGGGCCCAGCATTGAAGAAATACCTTCGCAAAGAGGTCCACCTAAAAGGATTTTCCCCAAGTGGGATTGATTGTTTTGTAAGGAAGCATCACAGTGACCCTGCTGTGGCTGCTAGGGTTTTAGAGTCCTTACAGACCAATACAGCTTTACTGGGATTATGCCATACTCCAGTCCTCTGTTGGATTGTCTCACAGTGCCATAAGGAGCTTCTTGGCTGTGGAGAAGGAAGCCCACAAACCATAACAGATGTTTACTTAATGATCTTACAGCACTTTTTCCAGCACCAAAACCCTCAGAAGACGCTGAGGATAGGTTGGATGCAGGAGCACCTTAACACAGCCTTGCATCTGGGACTGCTTGCCTTCAAAGGGATAGGAAACTCCTGTTACATCTTCTCAGATACAGACCTGCAGACATGTGGTGTCACTGAAGAGGATATCTGCATGGGCTTTCTCATACACAGCAAAGATATCTCTTCCAACTCATGTAAACGTCTTGAATTCCTACATGTGACCATGCAGTGCTTCTTTGCAGCTTTGTACATTGTTTTGAACAGTGCCATGGACCGTTCAGCCATCGCTAAGCTCTTTGGGCTGCAGGGAATGAGCCAGACGGGCATGAGCAGTACATGTTTTATGGCCTGCTTACCCTCCACTGTCCAACCAGAGCTGGCTCTAGAGGGTGAAGCAATAGCAGTGGAAACAGCCAATCTACAAATCACAGCCACGTTTGTGTCTGGACTCCTGTCCCAGCGTTATCGAGGCCTTCTGCTCCACTGCTGCTCCAGTTCCACCATAGACAGGAAGATCAGACAGGTGGCGAGGTGCCTGTCCAAACGAATGCAGAAGCACTTCAAGTCTATTTCTCAGCCTGTGGAAGGGGAGAAGAAGAGCATGCATGCTATGCCAGCCTTTGTCTGGCTTATCAAATGCATCTATGAGATGCAGGAGAGCAGGCTTGCTCAAGACATAATGAGTAAGCTAGATGTACAGCACTTGAAACTGACCTACTGCAACATTGGCCCTGTGGAGTGCACTGCACTGGCCTATGTGCTCCAGCATCTAAAGAGCCCCGTAGGTCTCCAGCTGGATTACAATTCTGTAGGTGATGTTGGGGTGGAGCAGCTTCTTCCCTGCATGCATGTTTGTAATTCCTTGTAGTGAGTATGAAAAGATTTGCTGTTCCTTCATTAAATCACCTATTTATTCATATCTTGGGAACAAATTGTCCACAATAATCTTCACAGTAAGGCACTTTTAAATTTTCTCTCTATCAGCCTCAGAAATAATAACATATCAGATGAAGGAATCTGCAAACTAATTGCTAAGGTGATCCACTGTGACAACTTCCAGAAGATTGCGTGAGTACAGTCACAATGAGTCAATATCATCAGGACGTTACAGATGACATTTGATGAATTTCTTTACATAATCATATTATTTCTCTGCAGGCTCTTCAACAACAAGCTGACCGATGCTTGCACGCAGCACTTTTCTCGTCTTTTGAAAACCAAGCAGAATTTCCTTGCGCTGAGGTCAGCAAATGTTTTCAGCACTCGTTAGATGTAGCGCTAATATAAAGGTACAATAATTAAGCATTACTTATATGTACTGTAAAAGGGATAGCAAATGAAACCCTCCAATATGTTGTTTCAGGCTAGGCAACAATAATATAACAGCAGAGGGGGCAAAGCAACTGGCAGAGGGGCTGCAATGCAACCAGTCACTGCAGTACTTAGGGTAAAGTAACTTTGTCTGCTGTTGAAATCGTATTCATCCTACTGATTCTGCATGATTCTGCATTTCCCCATTGTAAACTCTCTTTTTTTGTCAGGCTTTGGGGGAACAAGATAGGTGATACAGGTGCAGAGGCCCTTGCCCGTGCCCTAATGGGTAACAAAAGTCTGTTGTGGCTTAGGTAATATTTATTTTAAAATGTGGTGCATGTATCTGTAAGGCAGATTTGGGGCATGAAAGTTATGGTGAATGCATTAAAACACCGAATATATTAAGTGATAATAAAGTGATAAAGTATGTACTGATATCTCTGCGGGTTATGCCGTAGTTGCATATTTCTTTAACTTGTCAAACTGGTATCTCTGCACCATTGTAAGTAATACAGATTCCTGCAATGACAATTTAAGCCAATCTGATACTATTATGTAAACCAATTGCAGCCTGGTAGAGAATGGTGTTGGGAATGCAGGAGCTTGTGCCCTTGCTGACATTGTCAAGAACAGTACCACACTGGAGGAGCTTTGGTAAGTGGTGGAGAAGATATTCACAATAACTTACAGTCTTATGGTGGAATTTTTATTTGAGTGGTTGATATGACAATTGATGGTTTGCTGCAGAGAGTATTATTACCACATCCTCTCTCAAGCCTCTTATTTCCTGTTCAAGCTTAACAAAGAACTACATAACCAGAACAGGTGTGGAGTGTCTGATTCAGGCCTTGAAACACAACACTCATGTGAAGTCAGTATGGTAAGTATGGTATGATTAGCCACTAAATGTAACACATTTTAGCCTTGCAAATGCAATAATTTCCACTGTTCCCTCTGTAATTTTATGTAGACTTTGTCTCTGGGAGATGTCTCAGCTTTGGAACCACACCCGTCCTTGAGTTGAGCAGTTTATAATTCTGCCGCTGATATTAGTGCCGGGAAATTCCCCTCTGTATGCCACAAACTGGCTCATTTTAGATTGTCTCTAACAATGGTGGCAGTTATTGATCTTCCTATTGTGGTGCACTGCTTCTTAAGACATGCAGCTCTGTGTTTCCGTTGATTCGGTATTTTACTCTTACAGGTTGAAAAGTAATGAGCTCAGTGTGGAGGAGGTAGAAGAGATGACACAACGTGAATCTCGACTGATCTTCTAAGCCTGGCCAAAGTGGAGGACGAAAGATTTTGATGCTTTTGTTTAGATGTAATTTATTAGAAATGCCGTATGAAAGTGGGGACTCAACATTTTTATTTTTTATTAACATTTTATTGTATTGTATTGTATTTTACTTTTCATTCTATTTTTTATTTAATATTTTGAATTACGGACATTGTTGTGTGTTTTGTTTTATGTCTGTCTTTATAAAGTAATTTCCTTTTATTAAAAACAAGAAGACAAGGAGACAATAAAGTAACTTGAAAAGGGTGCATATACAAAGGTGTATTTCAATTTGCTGCTCATGAGATGAAACTGTCACTTACAGGGTGGTGGGGGTCTTCTGGGCTGTGCCTGAAACAGCTTAATATATAAAAGGGATTTGGACGGGGTGGGGTCACAGAATAGCCATCTCATCACCACATAATAACAACAACAACAACAAAACTACACTACTACTACCACTACTACTACTACTACTACTACTACTACTAATACTAATAACGATAGTTACTGTTATTTTTTCTCTTAATTAAGCAACACACTCATAACTTGTGCACTGGGAGTGACTGGCCTCTATCCCAGCTCTGCATCATCTGTCCTGGCAGCTGCGCTTCAACCTAACTAGCTGCCCGGCTGTGGGAAACCCCCGCAGAGCGCAGCGGGCTCACACACGCAATCAACAGCCACTTCACACGACGGAAAGACGCCAGCGACCAATACCTGAGCAAAGAGTGCGAATACGTCAAACCCTCGCGTCTAGTTAGGTCGTCCGCTGTAAATAACCAATTTGACATCTATATGCAGTATATTTCGCATATTTCTCTTGATGTAAATGCTGACAGCTTGTTGTAGGGGTTGGCAGTGCTCTGCCAGCCTGCTTGCTGTTGATCAGCTAACAATTAGCTAGGCTAGCTTTAGCTGGATACTTAGCTGGCTGGGGCGCTAGCATTAGCTACCACCTAGCTGATCATAAGCTATCACTAGTTTGTTTTCAGCAGCCTGTCGCTAATTGGGATGGACATTTGACATGACAATCACCTCTAACTTCTAGCTGAACTGAGGCTGTCAAAGGTAAGCAGTACACAGCGTTACCATTCAACCCAAAGCTTTATTTGTGTTCTTTTAGCTAGCTACTTCCTTCTGATGAGGGGCCTTTAACTGGTGACACTGCTGGGCTGGTTGACAGTGAAAACCTTCATTAAAACGGGCACTGACACTGTGACACTTTTGGAGAGTAGGAGACCTGCGCTCAGCTTTGTGGTCATTAATTCACGTAACGTTTATTACACCAGATAAATTCACACGTGACGTTAAAGTCAACGTTAGCCCATTTGAAATGGAAATGAAATGGGATGCTCAGCGTGTGTGGTATCCCTCCATGACAGTGCGGCGTTACGTTAGCCGGCTAACTGTGGCTAATATTGTGCACGTAGTATGTTAACACACCCAAAAACAAACACACAACCACACAACTTGTTCATGCTGAATCAGATGGTTTGTGGTGTCATGACTGATTGATGGACATTATGCCACACTCGGAGCCGTGTGCTTATTTCACTGAGTGGCTGATTGACATCATCTTATGGTGCCAAAAGGGGAAATCCAAGTGCCTGGTATATCAGCCATGCCCAGGGTATCTGACTAAATCACCTGCTTGCTCACCATCTATTTATAGAAATATTCAAAACAGCAGAAATGAGCAAACTCATAAGGAGAGGGCAGTGGAAGGGCAAAACACACAACATGGAATGGGTCCTTAAACGTATCCTGGACTTAAAACAGGAGCCAGCTGCCATTCAGACTAAAACGTCCCATTGTGGACCCACTGGATCAGGGATCAGTTAATTTACGCATATCCAACCCTGCTGTTATCAGGACATTACAAAATTTAAAATATTCACATTATGTTTACATGACAGTTTTATACATACATAAAAATAGTGTCTTGCAATTCTGAAAATATTCAGAATCGGTGTCAGTTCTACAGCCTATTTTGACAAAGGCGCTGTTATGGTAAAAACAGATAGCATATCCTTCTATTTCATGTGACCTGTTTATTATTGTTGCTGTCATCTTCTATTCAAGTCTAGCTCTGCATCAGACAATGGAGCCAGTTATTATGTTAGATATTTTGTCTCTGTCATGTTAACCTAAGTTTAGGTATGACTTGTTTCATTACTAATGGAGATGCACTTCGTGTTGTGGTTTCACTCCTTGAATTGCATTGAGAACTAAACTCACATTCATATTTTCCCTGTTGAATTGTTTGTCCAGTGTACTACTTCCACTTCTGTTTTATCTTTTGTTGTGTTTCTAACTAACCAGATAATTGGTTTTCAAATTGAGGGATCTCTATTTTAAACTACAAACTATAAACTCTAAATTATATAATGCTATACAAACTGTTACCTATAGTGCAGATAAGTGTATGTTCTTGAGTGTAATTGTAAGAGCTTTCTGCTGGCTTGCTTGCCAGATGTTTCAAGAACCACTTTGGAAACTCATGTGGCTTTGTTGTACTTTGGAAATTCTGTGTTCTTGGTGGAATATTACATTTTAATTTAATGTATTTAATAAATTTAAAGAAATAGCCATTTAATCACTCATCAACTAAATATCAGTCAGTCTTTTCTATCTGCCATATTGATTATTTTTATTGTATCTTTCAGTCGTTGCCTTGACATGAGCTGTCCTGGATACATTGTCAGTCCCTTTCCTCTTGTTTACAGACCACAGGTCAAGCTTGCCTTGACGTGAGACCCTATGTCTAGCATGCAGCCATGAGCTCTGCCCTGTGGAGCCAGGAGAAGCCCAGTGGGGGCTTCAGGGAGGACTGGCGCTTCTACATGGTAGTCAAGGAGTGTACGGTGGAGAAACCTCCCCAGAAGACTTTGAGGATCCCCCGTGGTAGTCTGGGCCAGGCCTGCCAGGAGCGCAACAGCCTGGGGCGCACTCTGCCCCCCTGCAAGGGCAAGAAGAGTCTGCGCATCCTGGACCAGACCAACGTGGTGCTGAGCCTGGACGAGCGGGATGTTCTTGAACTGGACGAGAAGCTAGCAGAGCTGCTGTTCCCCATCACCAACTGCGAGGAGCGATATGCCCTGCTCTGCAACAAGCCTCGTCTGGAGCGTGCCCGTGATATCGACTGCGGCTCGAAGGTGCGCGTCCAGCTGCGCTCGGGGGACGAACCCCTGCCTGGTGTGGTCCGCTTTAAAGGCTCGCTGCTCCCAGACAGGGCCCTCGCTGGAATCTGGTTTGGAGTGGAGCTGCTGGTGAGAACCCTTATGTTGTCCTTGTTTCTTCTCAACACATTTCTGTGCAAGATACTTACAACACACTATATGAGGTAGCAAGCACAACTCCATGGCAGCCTTCTCTAAAATAGAAGAGAATTAATATATTCTGTCCATGGGGCATAATCTGAGTCTTTCAAAGCTGAAATGGTTGCATCCTGAGTGAAAAAGAGCTATATTTACACCTTTATTTATTCTAAATCTTCAAAATAGCCTCAACAAATGACTGGGCAATGCTTTACGAAGTAATACATTACTGTAGTCACATTACATTTGTCTGGAACACAATAATGTAACTGTTACTGTTCCTAATTGCCTAATGTCGTTACTTGTGCTACATACATTCTTCAGTTATTTGCATAATGGATGGATAGAAAAAATCATCAAACATGCCTGTCATGCACACTTGAGCAGCAACTGTCTGACCTCTTTTGCGTGGGACGTGGGGCAAAAATGGCAGAGTGGTCTATGATATGAAGGGTTAAGGGCAAACATCGGCCAGGTCAGAAACAGCTATGTGTTGCTGTGAGCACAACATCAAATCTCTCCAAGCACCTGCAAAGGTAACATGCTAACAGAAAGCTATTAGCAAAAGAGCCTGGGAGTGTATCCCAACCCTAACCAAACAGGCAAAGCTTGATTTTCAGCAGGTAACAAAAGCAGAGTTTAACAGGCTTGTAGCATCACACATATTAGAGAAAATGTTGCTGTGTTTACAGTAGAGTGGTTAACTGTTAAATGCATCACAGGGGATGTTGTGGAGTAACACAAAAGTAATGTAACGAGTCGTGTAACAAATTACTTTCCACAGAGAATAATAAATAAAGTAATGCATTTTTTGAAATGATAAGTAATGTGTAATTCATGCCTTTCTTTGAGCAACAACTCGAACAATATTGATGGAAGGGAGCGAAGCTGCGACAGCTTGGCAACAGACCAATTTTTTTCCGTCTGTGTGTTGTGTGCCTGTGTGTAGTGTAGCAATGCAAACACAGCAGAGCAGAGTTCATGGTGAGTTCATGCGTTATGAGAGCACTCGTAAGTTTTCATCAAGTAGAAAGTAGATGGGTGAAGCTAGTGTTTTGCAAACACAGGCTATATTGAAGATTTGTGCTAAATAATGTTTTAAGTAGATCTTTTCCACTCTGGATGGGATTGTTTAGTTGCTGAAGACTTGAATCATGCTGTGCAAGCTGCATGAAGTAATTTTAATGTCATTATTGTCCCCTTTTTGTAACTCTTAAAGCAGTATGCATGGACTTTGGTTTTGGAGAAGGCTGCTACAGAGCTGTACTAGCTACCTCAGTCAGCGTTGTATGGGCAAAGACACTTGTGTCTTTGCCCAGCTGACATGTGTTTCAGCTGTCATGGGGAAGTGCTTCTTTGACGTTTCTTCTGAAGGGGAGTTCCACTGTAAAAGTGTTGATGACTTATGAAAACAACAAAAAATTGCTGAAATACTCTATGTACCTATGTAGGAAATATGATTATGATATTTAAAATTAATTCAGATTTATCTTTACGATACATTTCTTTCAAAAAATATTCATTCATTCATTCATTCATTCATTTATGTGGCACTGTAACCTGCACTACAACCACAATGGGGACCAATCAGGGAACATATGTTGGACCAAAAGTAAATTTACATCTAACCAGTATTTCCAGTGTTTGTACATTTACATAGCAAACGCTGTTGTTAATAGCATGATTAGGACGATGGCAACCCAACTGTCATAATGTCAACACTAAATCGAGTCATTTGGGTCTGTCATACAATGCATTCTGTAATATATGTAAGCAGGGAGATACAAAGGGTTGCTTATTGCAGCACAATGTTGTTTTTATGCTACTGAGTTCAGTCGTAGGCTCCACAAGTGGGCTGAAGGACTAAAGGCAGCCTGAGCTCCCTCAGTATAAAAGGCTTAGCAGATAGCGCATACTTGAGCTTTAGATCAGCTTGATTTTCCTGATTAAAACCAGACTCCTGTGGAATATCCTGTCCTTATGTTTGCTAATACATGGCACCAATTTGAGAGATTTATCCCCTTTTCATAACTAAAACACTGCATGTGAGAACAAAAACGCAATGGCATATGTCTTGTACCAATGTCCCTGTACGCCACATTGTCAGATGTAGTTGCCACAATAAGTCAGTCCTATGCCACTACTTTGTAAAGAGGCATTTGCAGCCTGCTGTTAAGCGCCCGCCACAGCAATCAATCAGATGTCTCACGGCTGTATAATGTTGACTTCCCTCCCTTGCCAGAAGCAAGCTGCAAAACTACCTGCCCTACCCATTAGGACAATAGGCTGCTCACCATGCTTTCATAAGGTATTTAAACTCCTCACCATGTCTGTCTCTGCTTCTTTCCCTTGCTTAATTTCCCCAGGAGGAGGGCCGGGGCCAGGGCTTCACAGAGGGCTCATACCAGGGCCGCCAGCTTTTCCGCTGTGAGGAAGAGTGTGGTGTGTTCGTGGCCCTGGATAAGCTGGAGCTCTGGGAGGATGAGGAGGAAGAGCTAGGTGAGCTGGAAGTGGACAATGTCACCCTGGTGGAAGAGGAGCAGGACTTCCCTCCACTAGAGATCAACTCCAGAGTCCTGGTGCAGACGAGGGAGGGACCTGAGAGAGGCACCATCATTTTCTGTGACCTGCTGCCAGGCAATGAGAGTCTGGGCTACTATGTGGGAGTTGACATGGTAAGGGTACTTCTGAGTCAGTAGAGGAAGTGCATCAGCATTCTAGATGGCCTTCAGTCTTGCTCTAAACAAATGTTGAAACAAGTAGTAAACCAAAAATTACAATAAAGTTTCAAGCTAAAAGTTAAAAGTTGCTAAACTGTAAGGCTCACAGTGCAGTCAGTTAATTAGCACCAAATGGAACTTTACCTTGTTATGAGAGCAGTTACTCAATGAATACTACAAGGCTCAATGATATGTTTTTTTTTTTTTTTCAACAAAAACATCATTTTAGTTTTTCTTGTTTGCTACATTTATAGTGGTATTAAGAGACACTCTTCTAGTTACACAAGTGCCAATTTCAAAATCAGGCACATATTGACAGTAAAAATGATATTGGACTGGTAGTGGTATTGCTTTTTAAAGCTATTGTCAGCTGATACCAATAGTCTGATAATATATTGCTCCATCTTTCATGGATACAGATTATTACCTGCTAATGATGATGAAGACATGTGATAGTATAGCGTCATTGTGTACATTAATGATGCATATGATCAAATAATCAAAGTGGGAAAAAAGCATGTTATTGCCTTTTCAAATGGTTCTGGAAAGCCTAGTGCTGTTTGCAGATTAAGCTTGTAAGACCATTTGAGTGCATGTTGAGAGAAGGTGTAGGCTTGGCTTATGGTTGTCTGTGTTCAGAGCAGCTGGTATCTATGCCTGCTGTTGCCAGGCGGGAGTGATATTGTAGTCATGGAGAGACTAAAACACATAACTGAGGCATTTGACTGCTGATAGTTAGCAGAGCACCAGCAGCAGCAGCAGCGGCCCACTCAGTGCATCTGAGCCACCCACACAAAGGCAAGGCAGTCACGCGGGGAGTGAGGTAAAGACTTAGTGCTGTATGACCCAACAGCATGGCAAGGGGCCAGCAGGCAGCCAAGAAGAGCCCACTGCTCTGCCTCACTCTGCTTCCAGCCTCGCCCTGCCTTTGCTAGCTAGTAGCATTGGCTTCATGCTCATCTTAGATTACCCTGCTGGAGCAGAATCACATAAGAAGAATATAGTGGTTTTGCTAGCAGGGGAAGTAGAGCTTTGGGAAGGGGGAGACTGGGGTTGCAAGAGGTCTGTTGCTTAGGTGGAGGAGATGAAATAAGCTGGGGTTATCACAATGCTGGGAATCAAGCTTGAGTGTCATTTTAGACAGGCAGAGTGATAGGATAGATACTTTATTAGTCACCACGGGGATATTGGGGAAAGGAGCTCCACTGCCTCTGACAAGCAGGCAGTCATCTTGATCAGTTTTACAGAGATGATGAATGCCTTCGGGGGGTTTTAAGGTTCTCACGCCTCCAACTCTTTCAGGACAATCCTATCGGGGACTGGGATGGTGTGTTTGATGGGAAGCTGCTGTGTAATTTTGCCAGCTTGGAGCACACTCGTCTCGTCCCCATCTGTGACGTAATGCCAGGTGAGCCACCCAGTATTCATCTTGTCATGCATATATTGTCAAAACTTAGCATTTTCCTATAAGTCATTCGGCAGCGCTTCTCTGGGAACAGCGCTGAGAGTTGTGAGTTTGTGTTTTGCTTGCAGCAGGAACAGAGCGCCTTTTGTGTTGATGGCTTGCTTGTTTTTGAGAGTCAAGTGAGATACTCAGGCTCTTTGTTCTCCATTGGTTATATTGATTTGTTTATGTGTGCTGCCTCCCCCTGATGATTCGCCAGCGTCTAACCACAAAATGATGAGAATGGGTATTGTTAATTTTACTAGTGTGTGCATTTTTTTTTCTGAAATCCTCCTTTTCCACATTGAAGACTGATTACAGGTCTGTTCTATGTAGATAGGCGACATAATGTTAACTTTGACAATGACTGAAGCTGTACTTTAAAAACCATCCCAGAAACATTATTTGTTAGTCACAGTTTCTCAGTTTGTCATTCTTTTGATATTGTTTCAAACAGCTTAATCCTCACTTGTGAACATGAACATGTATCTAAGTTGGATGCAAGAAACCTTAGACTGTGATACCTGCACATGTCTGCTTCCTACACAAAGTTGCTTACTTGGAGCTTAAATTCCTTTTCTCTGAGAAAATGTACAGTGTTTCTAAAGAGGAGCCTTCCTCAGGCAGGTCACTGTCCATCAAAGAAAGAGACTTAAAGGTCCCATATCATCAAAAGAGATTGCATTGAGATTGCATTTTTGTTCTTTGTTTATTTCTTTTTTTAAGTCAGGGGTGTAAGAGGTAAAAAAATATTATAAGGTATTGTAGCAGAGTCAGAGATTAGAGATAAGTCATGTATAGCTAAATCTTTTTAATGTTTGAAACTACTTACTGTATTTTGGCATCTTTTCATCAGGATTAGAAACCTTTTTTTGTGATACGGTCAATGTCTGGGCATTTCTCTTTGTACCCCTGGTGCAGTGACATATTGAGGATGTACAGCCATTTTAGCTTCACAAAATTCTTCTGTATTAAATTCACCTTTGCCATCAAAGCAGTAAGCTCCCACTCCATGTTGTTTACTGTTGTTGCTGGCACCTGTCCAGTTACATACAGCCGTGCAAAGCAACATTTCACAGTTTGTCCAACAGTATCAGAGTATGGCAGTAAACTGGTGTTGGTACACTCTACTTGTCATAAGCTGAGCCGACATTTACAGACTCACTGTCTTCTGAGTAAGTTTAGTGGGAAATGTAACAAGGAATTTTTTTTTTGTTTCTGTGAAACCCAACTTGCACCAAGATGTGACATTTATGGACGGAGAGCATGGAAAGTTTGTCAGTAACTAATGCTGAAAGTTTTTTGTGGCAAATTTGAAAGATTCTAAAGACAGAAAAGATTTATCTAGGGTTGGGCGATATATCAATATTATATCAGGATAAAAGACTTGTCCAAGATTTAGGATATCTTTAATATTGTGATATGGATAAAGTGGGGTCCTTTCCTGGTTTTAAAGGCTGTATTCACATAAAGGGATGCAATTATCTGAACTTACTAGACTATTATAGTTGTTTATGTCTACATTACTAATGACTGTTTATCAGAAGTCTTGTGTTTAAATATTTTATTAAAGCACCAGTTCATATCACCCAGCCCAAGATATCCATCCAATAAAACTCTGTTCTTCATGTGTGATATTCTAAAAAGTTGTGTGGCAGGTGGATCTTTTGTGGTGGAGTTTTTTCTAGTGCCTTTAAAAAAAAATGTATATATTATTTTTAGGGGTGGGTAAAAATATCGATTCATCAATGCATTGCAATATCTTTTTTCACAATTCAATATCGATTCACAAAAGCCTCTGAATCGATTCAACTCCTAACCAGTAGGGGGCGCGGTGAGCAACACCTCCGTGTGATTCGCGTTGTACGGACGGAAGCCGCACTGTACACAACTACATCATGAAAGCAAGTAGCAGTAGCATTAAGTTGGCGCCTGTGACTTTAAAATCTGACGTTGGGCTCACTTTGGATTTAAATGTAACCCTGGAACACAGGCAACAGACGGGAGTCAAGTCGTGTGTAAACTGTGCCAGGCGGTATTAAAGTAGTGCAGTAATACCACAAACCTGCGCAGCCACCTTAGCTGACACCATGCCGAAGTTCTGCAGCAACCTGTGGCTAAACCAAAACATATGTAACTCATATGTAACGTCCTTTATCCTTTTAAGCATTATTACACGAGAGGGTGTGCTTGATGCTAACGGGCGCATCACTGAAGTGACAATAATGACGGTTAAGCACACCCTCTCGTGTAATAATGCAATTATACAACTATTACCAACAAAATTAAATGTATAATCAAAATGTATTCATACTGTGAGCATTTCGCTCTCAAAATGTAAGTGTTTTTTGCTAGTATTCTCTCCGTTTCTGCGGAAATACATGAGATCTGATGTTAACTAGTCCTTGTCAGCCAGCCAACCTGGGCTTATCATGTTTTCTAGACATCGTGATTCCCTAAAACTGAATAAATACCACACATAGCAACACAAAACTGCTTTGCTAGCAATTTGCAATTTGCAATTTGCAATCATGTTTTAACTAGAATATCTGCTGGAAAAAATATTTTTTTCATGGACTTATAGTTATACTTCTGCCAACTTCTCAGTCATTTTTAATCTAACAGTTGCCGTGACAGCGACTCACCAACACAGCTGTTTTTTTATCTACAACCAACTTATATGAACAGTTATATTTAAATACAGGCTACTGCTTTCTAGTGTCGGCGCCATAAAAACATCTATCCTTTAATAAACTCACCGGCAGATGTTTTATTTCAGCTGGGGGTGTGTCACTCCAAGTTAACGTCAGCAGCAAAAATTATTTGTGCATTTCGACTTATTACAAAATCGATATCAAAGTGTTTAAATCAATATCGAATCGAATCGAAATCGAATGGAATTGTTACCCAAAGAATCGAAATCGAATTGAATCGTGAGGTTCTTAAAAATACCCAGCCCTAATTATTTTATTTAATCTCCGCCAGGTGGTTGCCTAGAGAAAGTTGTGTGTTTGGTCATGTGTATCTGTTTGTGTACCTGTCCTCAGCTCGCATACCACTGGGCTTATTAGTTTAATATTTTTTGTGCATAGTTATGACTGTGTGATATAGGACCTCTTGTGGTTTTGGTGATTCAAAAGTTGAAAACAAACACAGAAAAGGAGAGGTACGCAGGCAGTGCCTCCATATTTTCCCTATGCTGGCGGAGATCTGCACTATACTGAGAGCACTCATCTTGTTTTAAATTAATTAATTTATTTTTTAAATCCCATTCTTACACTTACCTCACCTCACCGCTGACCCCTATCCCTTCAAAAACAAAGTTCAGGCCTGGATTTTTTTTTCTTTAATGCCTGCATAAATCAAAATGTTGCAGGTACACTGTATACCAAGTGAGCTGTGCAAGAAATATATTTGGTGTGTGGTGACATTTGGTGCTTGGTAGTTCAGTATGAGCTGATGGGGTGCAGTGCCTCTAATGTGAGTGTATTTTTGGGCTGTGCAGAATATTCCATGCAGGACCAAAGGCTGCAAAAGCACAGTTTTGCCCCCAGAGGCACCAGCAGTGACAAGTCCTCCTCTGGCCAAAGCAAACCAAAGAACAAAGGTACTGCACTGCTGTTATGATACAAACCTAACAGACTTGCATTGGTGTGATAACTATTTAAGGGAAATCCCATTGAAATGGATGTTTTAGGTCGTTATTCTACAAAAGTAAACGTATTTCATGATTTCGCTTTTTCAAATTGGCTCAGATCATTAAGAGGAAATTTTATGTCATGCTTGTGCACCTGTATCATAAACCAGCACAAATATAATTTTAGGTGCTGAATATAAATACAGAAAAATAAGTCATTCGTTCCAGTTGGTCTAATCTCATGATAATAGGATTGCATTTTCTTTCTTACTGAGAATGTTTATCTTAAAAATCATAAAACATCTTTGAGGGGACATTTTTTGGAAAGTATCTGCAGTACCTTTGCAGAGTAGCAACCTAATACTCAATTTTGGTGGAATTTCCCTTATATCTCATGGCAATAATAATAATAATAATAATGATAATAATAATGGTAAAGGAGGGCATGATAACTGCATTTTAGGGGAATTCAAGAGAGTTTTGTGACAAATGTGCTGATGTAATGTGAAAGTTTTAGAATGTGTGACTCCCCATTTAATTTTCTTCTAATTGTTTTTTTGCATGGAGAGAAAACTGTCAATTGCTGATTAATGTACCTCTTTCTAAGTGCTTTTCAGCCCTTTTATTTCTTACCTTTACAAGTGTCTGCCATGAGTGAGGAAACACACACACACACACACACACACACACACACACACACAAACATACACATGTAAAGACTCATGCTCACACACACTTTGCTTATTATCTGTGTGTTTTTTTTTTTTTGTTTTTTTTTTTAATTTACTTGTGTTATTCACAGGATTAGGTCACCAGTGTGGCAGTAGAAGCAAGTCTGAATTTTACTATACTTTAAATGGCAGCTCTGTTGATCCCCCCGCCCAGTCCAAATCCAAAAGCACATGGTACATTGATGAAGGTAAAACATAAGCACTCATGGGACGTTGACTGTCATAATGGCAAGCTGCTGTTCACACTAAGTTAGTTATTACCTGTAATCAGTTTTGCAAGTACAAACATTTAGAAGTCCTATGTAGTTTTATGGTATTAACACTGAGGGTGAGTCTAGCCAGTCTAAAAAAAAAATCCACTTTTAGTCACAGCTCACCAAAAACGGTAGCTTTATGAACTTAATTTGTGTAGCGTTTTCCTAAATGGCTGCCAAAATGCTTTACAGAAAATAAATCAGTTGCAAATGATGGCACTATAGGCCTACACATACAGTATCTATTTAACTAAATTGCCCTCTATTTAGCTATCTACACACACACACACACACACACACACATGTCTATCAATTGGTTGATCAATATAGAAAGATACATAGATAAACATATGGAATGTAATTAGTGCATGTTGCATAAGGAGGGTGAATGCTACATAATTTTTGTAGAAATTTAGGGTAGCAGTAATTGCATGAATTTGCGTGAGCCCATGAAGTAGAGATACAGCCCAAGTAGGATTTTCTTAGAAGTGTTGAATTATGTTAATACAAGTCAGAAACATGTATGTTAGGGTTAATTCTCCTGTCAGTGCCCTCGACCAAGGCACTGTCTTAGAGCTGGAGTTGGTCCCTGGGTACTGCACTGTGGCTGCCCACTGCTCCTCAGAGTTAGGATGGGTGAAATGTAGAGGATGAATTTCCCCACGAGGATCAATAATAGATAGTTTAATTTAAAGTACATATACAGCCCAAGTATGTTTTTCCAAAAAAAAAAAAAAGTTCATTTGTTTGATGCAGTAGCTTGCTATCACAACCTTTCCACTGGAGTCTTGTCTTTCATCCTCATTCAGTGTGAGATTCCACTTGCATGGAGTTATTGGTGTGGCATGGTTTTCATCTGAACGCAAAGGCTTTTAATAATGCTCAGCCCCGGAAATGCTTATTGCTCAGCTGGCTGATTTGTCAGGTTCATATCAATGCTGTAAACTGCATGAAGCCTTCTAGCAGTAATTCTGTATTGACAATTTGAACATTTTTTTTTTTTACAGTACACAGTGTAGCATCTGGTAGTCCTGTGAATTTTGTGTAATACAACTTGCGGATGAAAGCATTAGTAAAAGCCTTCACTTTTGGTGTTGGTTTCAAGTGATGCCATCAGCACATTGTCTTCATGTATTACAGCTGACTGCGTGCAGATTCAGTTTCTTTAGAGTAAGGAGAAATTACATCACTCAATCTCTTGTCAGCAGTACAGCATAATATGAAAGGATATCAGTTCTGAAGGATTTTATGAGTGTCAGTGTAATCAAATCATATTGTATCCTGTAGTCTAACCCATTGACATATGAGTGGGATGATGAGTATCAATGAGTATGTTTACATTCACATAGTATTCTGTATCCTATGGATTTTATTCAGAAATTCACAGATCTCCAAAGAAAAACCCAAGATGCACAGGATACGATGTTTATGTGTCTCCTTATTATGGCTGATATTGGCATCTCCCAGCTCTCAAATCCAGGTTTCTCATAGTCAAAATAAGGTTTTTTCTTGTTTACTGTAAAAAGGAATGTGATGTTTACATCTGTTAAGCTGAAAACAAATTCTTCAGTTCCTCGAGTAATTCTTGAATTCAGTACATTTGAGAACACTTATTAACTATTGCTGCATTATTGCAGGAATGAGGGGAGCCCAGTCATCATTCACATTTGTGAAGTCTGTTGTTTGATCACAACTGCTTATTCATCCTTTACTAACCAATCATTTTCATCCTCCTCACCCATTTGGATCGTGGTTGCTTTTCTTTTATAATGTTGCTTTTACTTTTTTCATCTTGCTAAGCTCCAAAGTCCTCTGTATTTTTGTCAGTGTGGAAATGGATCCAAACTAACACTTGAAGCTACGAAGCCAATAACTTTCAATCTGTGGAAATTTGATTAAATAAGGATACTGTTTTGTAACCTGGGCTGTATTTTTCTGGTTTCTGCTGCCATGGCAGTTGATTGTGTTCAAAATGTCATCACTTTCTACATTGTAGAGCTTGTTTTAGTTTTGATCTGCTGGGGTGCTGCTGCTCAATACACACCCAGTTACCAAACATGCTCTTGAACTGTTGAACCCAAAAGGTGATTGAAATGTCTTTTTGATACAATTCGCTATGTCAAGCTCTGCAGTAAAATGAGTGACAACATTCTGAAACCAGTCGTCATGAAGGCAGACTAGGGTAATAAGAGCCCATGTTGAAAATAACTATAATTATTCTTTTATAAATGAGATGGGATTGGCGAGATTGCTTAATTAGTGTTTGAAGAGGTGTGATTTGGTTCTACAAAACATTTATACATAATCCCTCTCTAGAAAATTATTGAAGAAATCTGATTTAAACTGACACCTCATGAAACTGTGAATTTGATACTGCGCCTGTGTTGACTAAGGTGCTTGGTTACTTTGGGTGCACTGGCTCAAAAAGCATAGTTCAAAACACCATTGAAAGGGAACACAAGCCTGCACACTGGCGGTTTGGGCATCATTTTTGTGGCAGTAAGCCACAAAAATGACATTAGGAAGCTGAGTAAATTCATCATGTCAAATTGAATGAACGAGCCTTCAGTATGTGTTGTACCACCTGAGATTCTTGACGTCCTCTTTTGGGCTTAATGCCCAAAATGGCTAATGTGCCGCCTTCTTTTTCTCTTTTGATGGTGTTTTGCAGTCTGGCATCTCTACATTGGTAAATGTGGTCTATGTTGCGTCCTATAATATCACCATGCAGCGATGGTTAAGTTTCAGTCTCTTGTTCTCTCCTGCAGTTGGAGAGGACCCTGCCAAGTCACTTACAGACACTCCCCCTGACTTCAACCAAGCCTCCCCACCTTCCAGGGCCCCACCCTCTGCCTCTTTGTCCAGTGACAACAAGTTTCACTCGCTGCCCTTCAGTCTGAGCCGCAAGACTGGGCCCAATGGCAGCATGAATCATGGACCCCTCTCCCTTTCCGTACAGTCAGTGATGGGGGAGCAGCCCGAGCCTCCGTCACCTGCCGCCCCTCCCTCTCAACGCCCTCCTACTCCCCCCCGTGGGCAGCCAGGTCTGGAGGTGGGCTCTCTGGTGGAGGTGAAGGAGAACCCTCCTCTGTGTGGGGTCATCCGCTGGGTGGGCCTTCCTCCTGGCTTACTGGAGCCATTGGCTGGGCTGGAACTGGTGAGACGACACAGCAGTTTAAGCCCAATCGATAAAATGTTTCAGTATCGATAATTGTGGAAAAAATTCCACATATCTGATTTATTGAGTGGTAATGGCTTTTTTGGCTCTCCTTGCTACTCAGCATAAATTATCACTAAAACCCTCTCAGATTCCCATTTGGAGTTGTAACATAGTGTGCAGTACACATACAGTATTTTCTTGGTACTGTTGGATGGAGTACTGCTAGTTAAGAAACATAAGCCCAAAAACTAATACTTTTTTTTTTTTTTTTTTTTTTTTTTTAGAAACAACCATGTATTTTGTAGTGTTTCACATTGTATTTCTATTATGAAAGCACAAATGAAAAAAAACAAAAACAAACAAAAAAAAAAAAAACGCTATCAGCAAAGAATATGCTAGTACATTTAGGGATGCACCTATCTCTTGGTCAGCAATCACAGTCAACATTCTCAGTAGGTAACTGATTATCAGCCAGTTTCTGTCTCCACTGTCCTATCATATTATAGGTATACTTGTCATTTATGCTCAACTTCACATTTAATATCTCAGACTCTGCTGTGTCAAATTTCATAAAGCTTGGGGAAATGATGTGTTTTTACACTAATATCCTGAATCCACAAAAAGAAGCTGATTAGCCCACCACACTGCAACCAACAGGCAAAAAAGCCTCCAAACTTTTCAAGCAGCAATGTGTCAGACACCACTCATCATTCATGCTAAAAAACAATTAAAAACAATACACAAAAGAGGTTACAACCATGGTAATTTGCAGCTTTCTGATCAGGGTACATCAATAGTTATTAGTAATTATTGCATTTCTGATATTGTCTTATGAATTCCATAGCATTTAATATTAGAAACTTTATCGGACAGACACACACTAATTGCTCGTGCACACTATGTGGAACTTGGCAGAGGGCTTGTTTTATTTTCATGAATTTGGGGCAATGCAAGACACTCTAATTACATTTATGAAGAGTTGTGCAGAGTTTTGAAAATGGTGAAACAGCACAATGATATTGATCATAAAAGTTTGGTCAGTAGTATCCAAGATACTGTGTGTAGCATGCAAACAGTGCTGCTCATTTGGTTTGTCATTGTACTTTTGAAAATGCTGGAACGGAGCAATGACATGCATGACTCGCAATTATGTCAGAATTTGACCAGTGGTGTCTGAGATATTTTGTGTGACAGTTGGACATACGGACCGCAGTTAATCCCCCAGTTTGATTGTGTGTGACAAACATCAGTAAAAGGTATTGTAACCCAAATTTGTGACCATGCATCCCCACGCACACCAACTTTCAAAGGTTAATATCACACTTGTCGCACTGCTTGTACTGTATCTGGTGTACAGCCCAGTAGCAGTACCTGACAATACTATGGTGACGTCGTCTTGCCCTATCCTCTCAGGAAGAAGAATGTGTTGGTTGCACGGACGGTACTTTCAAGGGTACGCGCTACTTCACCTGCCCACCTAAGAAGGCCTTGTTTGTAAAACTGAAGTGCTGCCGGCCTGATTCCCGCTTCCCCTCTCTACACCACTCCTCCAACCCCATAGAGCGCTGCAACTCCATCGGTGAGTCACTAGAACAGAGGGCAACAATTAAATGTCTGTATTATTGCTTGGTGTTACAGTAATTTGACAACTAAAGAGTCCCAAAGTAACTAGAGCTCCGAAAGGCTGTGTGTTTAACATTCCTCTCTCTGTGCTCATGCAGCTTTCGGGGGTTACTTGAGTGAGGTCGTGCATGAGAACACCCCTCCCCGCACAGAGAATGATGGTCTGGATGTCATGGTGGGAAAAAAGAAAGGCATCCAAGGTCACTATAACTCCTGCTACCTGGACTCGACCCTCTTCTGGTACTCCTTCTGTATACTTTGATTATATATTGCTCACATCTTTTACCCTGCATTTTTAAAATGTTCAAAAATACACCGAACAAAACAAGTACCAGGTATCAGCTGCAAAATATTCAGTGCTTGCTATTGTTGCCTGACATCTTTGACGTACTGATTGATTGTATATCACTTCTTCAATCTGGAGTGTCATCTAATGACCAGTAGGTGGTAGGGGCTTCATAGTAAACTGTCCTAAATCTGATCACTGGCACTGACAGGATGGTGTACCCTTTGAGTTCACAAATGGCTAATATTACTTCTATACTTCTATTACATCTATCTTTTTATAGTGCCTGAACAAAGCACTCAGTCCCAAACTACTAGTTATTGTAAAGAGGATTGTAATCACTGGTGTTTGCATGTCATTTATCTGACTGCATTTCAACCTGAAGTAACCTGTGGAGTCTCCTAGTGGTGACAACTAAACATTGCTAAGGACAGAGTCTGGACAGCGCTGCCCTCCCTGCTCTCGTTTCCATGACAAAAATCCAAAAATGCTAAGTGTAAGAGACTGACACTGTGGGGCATAAAATCTTTCCACTGAAACTCAGGTTATTACTACTACAACCACTGATAATACTAGTAACACTAATATACAGTATATTTTTTTAAAAGTGACAGTTAACCCTAAAACAGCATTTGATCCAATAAAATATTTTGACTCTGAGACTGCAGGACACACGGTTTTTAACTGCCACGGTCCATGTTGTAATAAGTGTGTAATCCATGGAGTTGGAATTTTTTGAATTCATTCATAAATTCCAGGGAATGATTTTGGGCAAGCAGGCGTCTTATACTGTCTGGCAAAACACTTCCCCATAATGTGAGGCATTGTGATTATTTGAGTGTTTATGATTCTGTGGCCCTAATACCCAGAAGCACAACCAAAATGTTAGAAACTAATAAAATAAGATTTTTCATGTTTTTTTTTTTTTTTTTTTTTTTTAATTTATTTTAAAAACACAAAAATCAAAGCTCTAGGATTTCCATGCACTTTAAATCCTTGTGTGGACTCTGATCAAAATATAGAATTAGAACTGATTCAGGCAAGCTTTAATCTCTCAGAAGAAATATATATCTGCAGGGATGTGTATATGTATTTATGAGGGATCTCTGCAAATGCAAATTCAAGTTGTGTGTAAATTAGCCAAATTAAGTTATTTAATTTCAAAGGAGAATGAAAAGGGTTATTAAGAACACTACTGAGAAGAGGAAAACATGCTCTGAGGCTATTTGGCATCAAAATAGTAGAATGTAAAGTAAACAATTCCCTAGGCTCTACTTTTAAAATTAAAAAAAAAAAAAATCTTTTATTTAACTGGCTTTACTACCAATGCATTTTGACCTACATGTTTTCATCAGGATGACACCCTGATGAATTATTTTGAGAATGGCTTGTTCTTTTACATTCTACTGCCTCAATGCTAAATAGAGGCCATTTTCAATATATTCTTGATCATTTTGATTTTAATCACCGCGTTCTCTGTTCCCCTCCCCAGTCTTTTCTCCTTCAGCTCTGTCCTGGACACGGTTCTGCTGAGGCCACGCTCAAAGACCGATGTGGAGTATTACAGAGAGACCCAAGAGCTGTTACGGACAGAGATAGTGAACCCCCTGCGCATGTGAGTCTCCAGCAGCTCCTGAGTAAACCACAGAGCATGGACTCATCAAATTATAGTGCATTGTAAACACACTGAGCTGCATAAGTTTTTCATAACGACATACTGGTTTTGATCTAATGTTCTCATCACCTTTTTTACAGGCATGTGATTTTGATCTGGGCAAGGAGCTAATGACTCCTGTTCTAGGCTGTGATGCTAATCTTCCTCCAGCAGTTTCTAAAAATCACTTCCATAGTTTGAATTCAAACCAAACAAAACAGAGCTGTGTTGCTCTGAATCTTGAATAGCAATGGTTGCTTTATTTACTCATACCAAACCCTGAATGTAACATCTGTCGGACATTTCACTGGAACAGCTAATGTCACTAAACCAGATGTGGCTAACAGGCTAGTCTTGTGAATACCCTCTGTATTTGTCCTTCAGACATGGGTATGTGTGTGCAACCAAAGTGATGAAGCTCAGGAGAATCCTGGAGAAGGTGGAGGCCGCCTCTGGGTTCACCTCTGAAGAGAAAGGTAGGAGGATGAAGGATAATTTTTATTGTGCTCTCATCTGTGTGAATTTGACTGTTTTGCTTTTGTACTTTGTTGAATTGTTGCAACTTAGTAATTTGTCTTGATGCTGCTTTCTTGGCCAAGTTTCCTTCAAAAGAGATTATTGAACTCAACAGGAACCTCTTGGCTTAGATAGAGGGAAATGATTATATAGTTTTTGAATACATCCCAATACACTGCTACATGACAAAGGGAAATGCTGGGTTAGGTTATCTCATGGTGTCACCGACTTGACAGACTCCTCAAGAGTTGAACAGGAACGGACTGGTACATGTCACTTTGAGTACTTTTGTCTATGCTTTGCCCCTTAAGGACTAATTTAATTATAAAGATGGTTATACTGATAAAAAAAATTATGATGTTGAGAATAAAGGAGAAAACTGACGATAAGAATGCTGCTAATCATATTGGAGAAGAAACTCCAGCACCAAAAGAATGAAACAATTCCTGAAGGGTTACAGTAAGATCAGAGGTTTTCAAAGAGGGAGGCAAGCAGCAGGTTCAGGGGAGGCTCAGAGACGGAGAGACAGAGAAAATTGAAAAGAAAAAAGAATTTCACAAAGAATTTCTAATAAACTGATCAAAAGGAACCTGTGCAGGTGCCTAAATATCTTTCATTTGGTCAAAAAGAGATAGCTCTGGGTAATGTTACAAACCTAGAGTGAGCCTTTTTTATGTATCTGTGTGCAGTTAAGTTGAACAGCAGTGTTAGGCAGCAGTCTCAGACTTTGACAATCCCTGGATTAGATTAATCGGTTTGCCTAGCTGTCATTGAGTAACGACAGTAGGGTTAGGTTTAGCATTTGTGCACCACACAATTGCAGTCATTATTAGACTGTATAGACTTCACATCAACAGCACAGTGGCGTTTGACGTTTCATTTGCTCAATTCCTCTCTAGATCCTGAGGAGTTCCTCAATATCCTTTTTCATCACATACTGAGAGTGGACCCGTTGCTCAAGCTAAGGTTGGTGAAGCAATTGACATCTGAAAAATGAATATCCTTTTGTGTATGATTTGTGCCTCAGCCCACAAAATAAAGGATTTAGGTCTGGGAATATTTTGCCACTTTAAAAGGTCCAGTCATGTATATTACTGTAACTGTAACCGTTTTCTGGTATTGTATTAGATGCTAGTTCTGTTTAGCTAAATGACAAATAATGAGAAAAGGTAACTTAAATAGTTTTAAGTGGAAATTGGATTGAAAAGGATGAGCACTGAATACATGGAGATGCTACTATTGCTGACAGATCAGTTTTGAGGAGTGAAAATAGCATTTTACTAGGTGACAGAACAGTAGAATATGTTGAATTGGTTTGATCTGGCTAAGGAATGTCTACACTGGCATTAAGGTCATTTTTGTATTCATGTTTAACAGGAATCATAGTGATACAGATGTCATGGAAATTTGCTGATTAGCAGCGTTTTAACATCAGCCTTGTTTGTCAGTTGATCTGAGAGCCTTCAGATGAAGAGGAAAGTACCAAATTTCATGATTGCATTAGTCAGTTATTCACCAAAGAGTTGTGAATTTGAATACTAACAAATATTGGTCACGGATATTGACACCATGACAGAGCCACAGAAAAGTAAGAATTTTGTGGAAAATATGTAAAGAAGCTGTAGGCACCTTTTATTTTCCATGGGTCTTTTTGAATCCTCAGTTCTGTATTGTGGATACTGAAAAGTTTTCATCACCAGACAAAGACCTGTTCATAACGATCAAAACTGGTAATACATCATTGTGGAGCAGTAATGCCATGAATTGGCCTTCTTTTGAAAGTGCTCCATATTTTTTGTACCTTACCCAGTGCAAGTGAGAAAGGAGTGTGTTTAAATAATATAACAAAACAAATTTGTTGATGCCATCCAGGTCAGCAGGCCAGAAGGTCCAGGACTGTTATTTTTACCAGATCTTCATGGACAAGAAGGACAAGGTTGGAGTCCCTACCAGCCAGCAGCTCCTAGAGTGGTCCTTCATCAACAGTGACCTTAAGTTTGCAGAGGTGAATTTTATTTTGTTTAAACTTTACTTTTAACCACATTAGCTGAAGACAGTTTAAAAGAAATTCTGTCAGTGATTGGGGTTTTATTTGTTTGACTGAGCTGCTCTTGAGCTGTTATGTAGAGGTCTGTTTATGTCCAGGAATGAATCATCACCTCACTGCAATAGTTTCTCAAGGAGATGTTTCTTGGCTACGCTCGCGTTCCCAAGTTATGAATTCCCAAGTCACAAATCCTCAAATTGTCTGTGAGCCAAATTCAAGCAGATGCCTTCAATTTTTGTGAGCATGTCATGGCATTAGCCTTGTCAAGTTTTGTATTTTTGACTGTCAGCGGGCTTTCATTCAGCTGCCTGCGGTCAATATATTGTTAAATGATAAGATTTATTCATAATGTGATGGTTGCAGCTGTAATGTGTAACTGGTACTATTCATGTTGGGTTTGCTGTACCCCACATGCAGGTCTCCCTGTGCATTTATCAAGGAGATATTTATACACATGTAGTAAAGAGGAGCATGGCAGTGATAAGCTCTACCGAAATTATGACTCATCTTTGGACAATTTACAGTGTTATAAAAATGAGTGGGACCAGCTCCTTCTTATAGTGAAGACTTTAATCTTGAGGTCCATGATGTAATGGATATCAAGTGCATAGTGGAAACCACCCTCTTCTGAGGAACTTCAGCCCCTTTGCCTGACTTGTCGTTCCCTCTGATCAGTGACATTTGCTGATGTGTTGTGCTTCTTTGTTGATGATTTACAAAAGCCCTCTCTCTCTTTCTCTCTGTTTTTATTGACCACCAGGCTCCCTCCTGCCTTATCATCCAGATGCCCCGCTTTGGCAAGGACTTCAAAATGTTCAACAAGATCTTTCCCTCACTTGAATTAGACATCACAGATCTACTTGAAGACAGTGAGATGTAGCCATTATTTGTGTGTGTGCAGATTATTGGTGATTCGGTGCTCCATTACATTTTGTAATGAAACTCCACTGAGTTGTCACTACGGCTCAAGCAAGATGAAAGAGCTGTCTTTTCTATTTTCCCATCCCGCTTCAAACTTTTCAAAGCACTATACTTATGTGCAGTGTAAATGTCATCCACAATGGCCTAAAGGCTTGTGTTTTGTTCTCCAGCTCCAAGGGAATGTCGAATCTGCGGAGGCCTGGCTCTCTATGAGTGCCGCGAGTGTTATGAGGATGGGGATATCACTGCTGGCAAGATAAAACAGTTCTGTGAAAAGTGCAATACACAGGTAAAAGACAGAGGGCATTATCGCAGCCTCAGTAGAACAAGAAAAGATAAGACACCAGTTCAGATTATCCACTTGGTGGTGCCAAATCCCAAGATATCACATTGTCTCACGGCATGTGTTACACAGGATTGGCACGAAAGCTTCTAGAGTAGTTAATAAGACATGTTCACTTCAGCTCCTTACTTGCCAATATTTAGAGAAGGCTATTTACTGAAATACTCTAGGTGCTTTAAATAAATTGGTTAATTTTATAATATGCGGCCATATGATTCATCAAATTCAGTAATTTGTTTTTTATTATCTGCTAGGCTGATAAAGATTTCTCAACATGTTTCAGAAAATTCAATGTTTAACAGAAACAGACTACAGCCTATAACCGTGTGCGCTTGTCCGTGTCTTTGTGTCTTGATTCAGGTTCACCTCCACCCAAGGAGGAAGGCCCATCGGCACGGAAAACTGGCTGTCCCCAAGGAGCTCCAAGAGGGAATGGGCCGGCAGGGCAGTTTTCCCCGCCAGAGGATGGAGCTGTTTGCTGTGCTCTGTATCGAAACCAGTCACTACGTGGCCTTCGTCAAGTATGGCTCCGCAGACTCTGCCTGGCTCTTCTTTGACAGCATGGCCGACCGTGATGGTATGTACAGCGGAACTAAGATGTTGCTTTCTCTTTAGTTGTAGGATCAAACTGTCTCTTGGAAAGAAGTTGTCATCATCTTTTCATCATCTATTCAACTTCTTCAGTTGTTGGTTTGCAAAGTACAGTGAACATCCAGGGTTTTGACTTTGTGACATTGGTGTGACTTATTGGCAACACAGTTTCACAATACATACTAGCACACAGGGAACTGTATTTTATTTTTTTCCTTTTGGTATTTTCTCTTATGCAGATGTTAGGTGACCTTGAGCTTTCAGAAAGGTGCTAGTCAAAAAAAACAAAACAAAAAAAACAAAACGAAGCAAAAAAAAATGTGTGTGTGTGTGTGCACGTCTTTACAAAGCACATTTGGCACTTGACGCTCTACACGCTGAAAAAAGTGTCATCCTTAGTCACCGTTTACCATTTTCAGCCAAAGTTGTATTGGTTCATGATATTGCAAAATTTAGGGTCATATTTTGATATGTCTTCATATTCTTCCTGCGATGTTATGTATGACAGTGCCAGTGAATAAAATAAATTTTTGTACAACTGAAGTTAATTCTAATTTGACCTGGATAAAGAATGTAAAAAATATTTGCTCTACATTTTATGCACACATAAGCCAGATAACATAATAAAAAGGGTGTTGGTAATCAGTTTGGTATAAATATCTGCCACGCTGCAAGAACTACATTTTACCAAATGATTTAGTCGATTTCATATTCAGTGTTAAAATCTTGATTGTCTTCAAACAATGAAAAATTCTGCCAGCGGGATGAGATAATCCCACTTATTTCCAGTGCTATTAAGCTTTTTTCCAGAATTTTATTGAATCAGTATCATTTTCTTGATACTAGTGGGCAGATCTGCCTTATTCTGCCTTTTCTCAACATATTTATACTGGATCCCAGTGAAATTGCATTGAAACAAGTGAGATTTTCTCATCCCATTGGCAGACTTTTTGGCTCGATGGCACCATGGAGCCAGCCCTACACATGCGAATGAAGCTTAGTGATAGAAGTTAGTCTGAGTAGTGAAGTTGCACGATTGTCAGCCGACCAACAGTATTACTGGTAAACTGGGATGTGGTTGGGCAGTTGAGCCGAGTACCATTGGTGGTTGCTTTTTCAAAATGAAGTGGTGCAGCAGTTTCAGTCATTGAGTGCAGCTTTTATTGGATACTACTGAAACACTAAGAATGGAATATTTTTCTGCCCTTGGATACTGACTTCTGTGTTTATTGACCTGACCATTTTGTTTATTTAGACCATTTGTTTAGTTATGTGAAATGCTTCATAACAAATTGAAGTTAATGTTATACAACTGTGCTTGGACATTTTGGACATGTTGCCGATGAACTAGTTGAAATTCGCAGTTGAATTTTAAAACAATACTAATTTTAGGATTAAATCTTTAGAGAGAACCACATATAGTGGAAACATAACGCACACCGGTCTGTGTCATCATGAGGATCTTTTATTTAAGTACAGAGCAACGCGTTTCGCTGGTGGCTTCTTCAGGCTAATTTTATGATTATTTGACAAGTCAAAAATCATGACCTCTCTACTTCTTTCCTGATGTGTAATAGTCATTTTAGTTTTTTTTAGAGACATGGTGGTGAATAGGTTGCACCATAAGGCTTTTCAGTGGCCTTTGTCTCAGATCAGTGGTTACATGTATAAGAGTGTTTACTAAGATAACTGCTGTTATTATTATTATTATTATTATTATCATTATTATTATCATTTCTACTACCACTACTACTACTACTACTACTACTACTACTACTACTATACATTTCTATGAGGAACCTAATTGATCGAGCCAGATGGCTGCCCAGCCAAAGCCTGCTTGGTTGGGTGGCCATATGAACTCTATCTAATTTGCGTGCATGTGTGTTTGTCTCTCTCTGCAGGAGGGCAGAATGGCTTCAACATCCCCCAGGTGTCACCCTGTCCAGAGGTGGGGGCCTACCTGAAAATGACCCCAGAGGAGCTGCACGCTCTGGATCCAAAGAGCATCCAGGGCCAGGCCCGACGCCTGCTGTGTGACGCCTACATGTGCATGTACCAGAGCCCGACCATGAGCCTGTACAAGTAGCGCCCCCTTCCCCTGCCACCCCATACCACTCTTAACCCCCAGATACCCCACTCCCAAGGCAGGAGATTCCCAGAAAGACCAAAAAAGACAAGACAGAAAAAAGACTGCCAGCCACCAGGGGTGTAGTCCAGAGTTAACCCTCTCCACCCCACCTCTCCTCAACACGTGTCCACGTCTCTGAGCCGAGAGACGGAAGAGAGGAGGAGAAGCCTATTTGCACTGTGCATTAGTTGAAGTGTTGTGTTCTTCACGTAGTTCTCTGTAGCTTCCCTGTGCCTCATAGCTGAGCGTCAGTCGCGGATGATGAAGAAGGGTAGGCCTGATGAAGGTTTACTCCCTGTCAAGGAAGGGAGGAGGGACAAGATGGGCAGGTCTGGTCTTGGCTGACCAAACATGCAACAAAAACACAATGAGCTAATGGGAGGACAGAGGCCACCTCATTTACCCTCAGAAAAGGGGGAGTCCTGCTTTTCTTAATCAGTATAAAAGATGGGAGCGTTCCATAGCGCCACATTTAGGAAGTAATGCAGCGCGCAAACCCTCATCCAACCTGCGTGTACTGTTATAGAAGCTTGTGTAAAAACTCTTAGTAGCATAGACTTCTCCATGTGAACCATCAACAGTATAGATTTCAACCTACTGTACAACTGCATTAAGACCAGAGTAGTCTGCTCATTGTGAACTGGTTTGCGTATTTCCCCATCATACTGCGTAAATGTCTTTACAGTGTATGTTTTACAAAAACGGACAATGTACAGATGTAGCCATTGTAAAAGTCTCACTTTGTGCTGCATGCATGCAGCTAATGCTGCACTTTTGCTCTTTCCCCAAGCGGAACTGTAGCAAAAAATGAATTTTTGCTCTTTTTTTCCATTTGGTCCAGGTCACAAAGAGTGGTCTAGTAATTTGTTTGTTGGGAGACATAGTTTTGTATTAGAGCATACAAATTTGGTTCTACTGTATATATTTAAAGAATTAAAGTATGAATGGTCTGTCTGACTAATGCACAATAGATGTCTGATATATGCGTGAAGAGGGACTTCTACAATGGCTATACTGCTGTAAGGCTGGTTGTTCCAAGCTCTCCATGAATCCACAGGGTCAATGAGGTGAAATACTGGAAAAGCCTTTTTTTTTTTTTTTTTTAATTAACAGTTTGATGTGAAGAACTTCAAATCAAATGGTCTTTATTTTAAAGTGTTTGACTTAGTGTGTTGAGAACTAAATCTAAATTATATTTTATGTTTACTGTTACCTTCACAGAAGATGTTGCTCCGCCCCTCATGGCAGGTCTGATTACCTATGATGTTGAGAGGAAAATCTCAAAGTATTTGTTCTTGCTGCCTTTCATAAAATAAACATGTTACATGTCATGTTTCCAACCATGCATCACATAACTTAAAATTGGTGATCAAATGCTATTTATTGTATTCTACTCATATATTTACAAACTGGCAATTCCCTTATTGAAAATGGGAGAGGGTAGATTATAAGCTTTGGGTACAACTTATCGTCTTTCATTGTATATCGAAGAGTTATTGTAGTTTACGCTGTCCCATTGGAACTACTGAACTTTAAAAATAGTGGCACGTTGAGCTGTGAGGTGTTGACCAAGTATGGGAAACAAGGAGGTACAAGGCTCATAATCTTGGGGCCTCAAATATTTAAAAATACGTATAAACACTGTATCCTTGATTCCATCATTTGAGAGTTACAAAGAATATGTTAGAGGTAATTTTTAAACTGAATCTATGGTATTCATGCCTTGGATCATCATAGAAAATAATTTTTGGTTTTGAATTATCAGCAAAAATTGGATCTAACTAATGGAAATTGCTGAAGTTGGCACCAAGATCATTCTTTTTTCTAAATCCCAACCTCAGCTTTCATTGGTTGTGAGCACAAAATTAGCAAGTAAGAGCCTTTTATAAATGAGGTCCCAGATGACTCCAGCTCCCAGTTTTCTTTGTGATCATTTCCCCTTTCCCAGGGATTCAGATAGGGGGCCTTTCTGTGTGAACTGTTTTTTTTTTCTTTTTTTTTTTTTTCTCTGCACTGCAGTTTAATGCTTGTCACTGACTGGAGGACATCCTCTGCCAGACAAAACCGGAGTCTTAAACAGAAGATGGGACTTTGACTTTCTGTTGCATCTGTACAGTGTAGACATACTGTATGTGACGGATGGAAATTAATGTCAGTGATGTTCCTGTAAATGTTAACTAAATAAAACCCATTTTGAAGGGTACAAAGTGTGTTGTGAGTGCACTAGAGAATGTGAGTATGCCTGAGTGGGTCTTTTTGAGTGTTGGATGCCCAGTGCATACAAGCAACATAATAATTGCAATGCAGTTTTAGGATGTAGGATTTGCAGTCCTAGTGGAAGTCTATCCCTCTCTGCCAGTCTCCCCTTTGAGTGGCACAGTGAAATGAACTCTTGAGCCAGGCAGTACTGGGCCCGTGCACTTTGCATTGAGCTTCATGTATCCCATCACAAGGATGAGTGTGGGCTTTTCTGTAGAGGATGTGTGAATGTGTGTCAGTAGGGCCGGAGCAGGCAAAGGTCAGTCCTTCACATTCAGACATTTCAAAAAGGATTTACCTTTCATGAGCAAAGCCAAATACCTAACCACTTTGTTTGCAGGTCCTTAAAAATCTTAAAATATTAGGCCTTAAAAATCATCAAATAGTCTTAAATTTGAAATTCGAAGCTCTTAATTTCCATATAAACATATCTATTTTTATTCATCCATCTTTTAATATCTTTTTGTCAAAAATTGTCAAGCTCATTTGCATGAAATTCAAGATTTCTGATGCACAAAACTGTAAAGCTGCTGCTAAACCTAATAGTTTATAATGGCATGCTACACTGAACCTGTTGGTAAAATATCTGTTGTAGATTACTCACTTTATACTTGCTCTCAAATTTCCAGTTTATTATGTGTCTATTATAATGATGATGATGATTAATAATACTATATCATCATAGCATAATCAAAAACAACACAGCTCCTACTGCACGTTTTTGGAAGCCACAGCAGCTTTAAAACCCAGCAAAACCTGCCTTTTTGGTATTCTCAAACCTATGAAGAATATTTTATCTATCACTAGAAAGAGCTGATTCTTTACTGATAGGATTATTATGATCAACTCCAATTCAGGCCTCTAAAGCAGTGATCATCCACTGCACAGTAAATGTGTAACAACACAACAATACGCTCACAGCCCGTTAAGCTGAATGTTCTTCAGGAGGATGACAAAGATTATGGAAGGTCTGTTTTGCCCACTTGGTTGGCTTTAGTTTGCTTGCTGCCCTATATGTTCGGATTAAGTTCTGCAGCCTGTGACCCAATTCCCCAGTCAATCTCACACATAGAGATACGCCATGATAAATCAGCATGTATTACAAATGCATCTCCCCACAGGAACTCCATTCCACACCTTAGCCCATTTAATTTTCAGTCAAACTTGAAACCAGCTTAGCAAGCTGACTTCAGAAGTGCCAGATAAGTATTTGTCAACACAACAGCTGGCACACAATGCCCTCTTGTAGCTTTATGCCACAACATATGCCAGCCGCTCGTAGCATGTGATAATTTAGCTGGGGCTGCTTCTACAAGAGCAGATGGGCTCAAGTATTGTTATTCTCACTCCAGCTCAGGGCCCCTGGGGAGAGCCGCTAAATAAAATCAAAGCAGATGGACCTCTCTGGGCTAGGCCGTGTTTATGATAAACAGCCAGTGTCCATCTAACACCTTAACCCCGCCCCCCCCAAACAAACAAACCAACAGGAAACAGGATTACAGTAGAGTTTAACCTAACCTGCTAAGGGCCTTGACTTACCATTTACCAAAACAGCAGGCAAACCCAAACAAACAGGAAGAGAGGAAGTACATGACAACCTTATATTTTCTGCCCAGGCATCTTTTCTACCCCACTGACCTTAAACGGTAAAATTCTCTCACAACAGAAACTCAGACAGCCTCTGTCTTATTTTGCTGTTGATTAGGAAATAATACCCCAAAGTCTGGCTTCCTTGTTCTTTCTCACTAATGTAATAGAGGACTATTTTGTTCTTTTAAAGATTGCCTGGCATGATTCTCACATCCACAGCATGGATGGGGCCTTGAAAAAGACGTGGCTGTATGGTTAATAGAAAGCATAATCTCTTGAATAAGGTAAAAAAGGCCTCTGCTGCTGCTGCTGCTGCTGCTGCTGTACACAGGAATGCAGAACAGTTCCCACTTAGCACTGAACTCCAAACCCACTTTCATTCCCATGGGAAAAGACAGCAGTAAACAAAGAAATCCTATCAGCGCAGAAGGTAAATGTTTGAGGCCACGCAGACAACAGGAAAGCAGTGATTTCCGGCACTAAAGATGAAAAAGAGTCGAGTGAGAACAATTTCAAGCCAATCAGTCCTAACCCAATATACCACTTAGGTGCTGTTTTAACTCCATTGTGATAACTGGTTTTATGGAGTGGCTTCAAAGGTCAGATTCTGATGAAGTCAAAGTAGTGCAATCAAACTGAATGTTTATAGGTAAAAGTATTAACTCAGCAGTTATTCAATCACTTTAAGATATCTTGAAATGTGTGTTGGATTTCTTTTTTTTTTCTTTCCAGGATTCATCAGAGAAAGATTTTTCATCACTGTCCAGGTTTGTTTTCTTGTCATGGACACAAACCCCTCCAGACTTGCACTCAGTCAGACATTTATCTATCTATTGAACAGGGGCACAAGTGCATCTGGCTCAAATGATGTTAGCATTCGAAACAAACACTTTTTTCTCATGAAATTTTTTCATGTGTTCTTAAAATCAGTGAGCACACTCACTTACGTTAAACTGAAAGGCCAGGAATTTCTGATAATTTAAAAAAAAAAAAAGACACCAGTTCTAAAACAGTACTCTTCTCTTTTCAATGCCTTTCTGTTGTAAATGAATCCAAATTTCATTATGCAAAAGTGATTTCCACTAAGTTGTTTCCTGGCTTGCATTTTTACATGCCATTGATATTTGTAAATTATAATAACATCCTTCAATTGTGTGGAGAAATTAGCCTGTTCTGTTCCACTTTAGCCATTACAATTCTGATTAAAAATTGAGATCTAATTGCTGTAATCGCAGATTTTTCATGCTTTTGGATAAAATTGATATTCATACCTAAAATTGGCATGGAACCAATGGTTCTGGTTTTTGATCCTCCACTATAGAGAACTGCATTGTAGTGTGAATGTGCACTCATCTGAGCTACACATAAGTTCTTCTCCCAGGTTTTCAGAGAGGACCCTGGTCGCCTGGATGAAGAATTAATTGCCTCTAAAGCAACTGCTACCAGATGTTGTTGCTCCTAAGAACCAGGTGTGGATAAATTGCATATGCAGAATGTGTGTAAAATATTTAAAGTCGTATCTTTCACTTAAGGTGTGAAGTGTTTTTATTGCCCATCACTGCTTTGAGTATGGCAAGAGGAAAGGCCGGCAGCCCCCCTGGGCTTGCAACGCTGCAGCGCAGCACCTGTGGTGTTAAGACTACGGATTTTGAGACTGAGGGTGAGACTTTGGGGTGGCAGTGTGTCATAATGGCGCTGGTGTGTGTGTGTGTGTGTGTGTGTGTGTGTGTGAGAGGGAAGGGTTTTTGGGGGTGGGGGGTGGGTCCACACACCTGTTCGCCCTCTAATCGCCTCCTGGCTGCCACCTTTAACGCTGCATTATTTACAGGTGCTCACTGGATGGAGACGCAAGCTGCTGTCTGCTTTCAATATGGATGCTTGTATGTGTGTGTGTGTCTGTGTGTACTGCATATGTATGAGTGCACGTATGTGTGTGTGTGTGTGTGTGTGTGTACAGTATTTGTCTGAGAAGCAAATGGGGTACATGGGTAGATAGATAGCACTAGACTTCTGTAATATACAGTATCGCAGGCAGATGCTGCACTAGTTCTCATTTCTTAAGGGTGTCGCACTTTAACAGTGTTGAACTGATGGGAATAACAATTCCAAATGTATGTGAACATGTGTGACCAGCATGTAAATGTTTGTATTTAACTGCATACATATGTTTTTGCCTCTAAGCTGCAGTTATGGTAACGTGGCCACAACCACTGTAGGTATGTAGGAAGTAGTTCTTTAACCATAATACTGTAAAGACACAGTTAAGTACAATAAGTGTACAGAACAAAAATTTCATGGTGATGTTGCAGAGATGTTATATTATGAAAATACAGTATAAAATTACGTCCTTTCTTGCATTAAAAAATTATTTTATTTGAAAAATACAAATATTATAACAGTGAAAAATGACCATATTATCATACAGTACAAGGCCTACAGGTGATAAATGGGAGAGTATGCTAAACAAACAAAATTTTGTTTGCTACTAATATCAATACCTGTGTGGATGTCACACACAGCTATCTGTAGTTCACTACAAACTTTACTTCCATTTTATTTTGTCTAATTTGTTTAAGCATTCAGCGTAATGGTGTTTTTAGTGATGATACCAGTAAGGTAGCAATGTGACTGCATTTTTGGTGCAGCATATTTTATTGGCTATTTATCAGCAACAGTGACTGTTTAGCCCAGGCCTGATACTTTTAATCTTACTGTTTCTCACAGTCTGGGTGAAAATCAGGAGAAATGACATTGGGAGGAGGACAGCAGGATTGTGGCATGAAAATCTGGAGTCTCCCAGAAAAATCACGAGGCTTGGCAAGTATGACATTTTACAGAGTTTCACAGTACATACTGGCTCTCCTGCCACGATAACAAAAGGACCTCACATACCGCGCAAACAGACTGGGCAAGCCATCCTATGGACAATAGACTGTATGCAGCAACCCATGTTTCTACATTTAGAACTTAGTATTTCTGAAATCTGAAATAAAAGAGAGAGGGAAATCTATAGAGAATACAACAAAATACCTAGTTTTAGGGTACAGATATTCCCCGCCTATGTCCTGTTAATTTTATGCATGGGAATGTGACTTTTGAGCAACCTTCACCTTGGCATCCAAAATGTAATTTACTGTAAATTTTCATTTTTAACCTTCACTCATTGCCAGTCCCTCCTTGAAGTTGCATACAAATCCCTCCACTAGTTTTTCAGTTATATCAGACAGGCTGACAGATAAGTGGATGTGAAAACACCTCTGTCCACACTTTTACCATTTAACTTTTTTTTGTTTTTTTCTTACCATTTCTGATGTTTTAATAACTGGCAACTTTTTCATATAAAGAACTGTCCACATTTTTTTTTTTTTTTGATGATGCCCTACATGTAATGGTTCCACATTCACCAAAATCATGAAAGCTTTTACAGTTGCTTCTCAAAACCTGTTCTGTGTAGCAGCACCGATTACAAAATATACTAACTTCATTGTCTTATCACATGAGAGGTAAATCTCATGAAACATCAAATCATTTCAAGTTGACGGCACACTTGAAAATGTAAATATATGATAAAATCAAAATTTGCAATTTACAGAAATTAATCTGACAAAGAAATATACATAGAGAGAGCTCTGATAGCACAATGAGAAACGATGAATGAATGTGGGTCCCTTCCTCTGCAGGGAGGTGCAGGTAAAAAGCGGAGGGAAGTTGCCACAGGGAGAGGCCTACGGTTCGGAGCGCTCTGGCAGCAGCGGTGACAGGCTGGGGAATGTTGGGAGTGAGCGAGAGACCTGATTATTCCTTGTGCATGTAAACTGTTTTTTTTTTTCTTTCTTTCTTTCTTTCTTTTTTTTGAGTAATCAGATTTCTTGCCTTAACCTAGTTACTAACAACAATCTGGTTTCTTGTGTGCATGTAGTCAGTGAGTCTGGCTGACAATGAGAACCATGATGACTCAACCACCAAATTTTGCACTTATTCCACATTTTCATTGTTGTTGGCAGTTGAGTCCAAATGGTCCTCACTTCAATGAATCCCTGGCAGCTCTGCATACAGCAATGCAAATACCAATTCAAATGAATAACAAATCAAAATATGATCCACTGTGAGGACAACACATGGCAAGTGACTGGTATTTCGCTTGAAATGATGCATGAAGATGAAACAACTCCTGTTTGGGTTTTTGTAAACTCCATATTACCAGATGCAGTAATCAGTACAAAATGACTGTGAGGCAAAGATTAAGTATGTCCTACTCCCTTCAACAAAGTCTCATGAGAATTTCCATCTTACACAGTTTCCTTTCACAAACTGAGAAACAACATCGGACTGTCCCGACAATTTAAAATGGACGTCATCTGAAGCCGAAGCCAAGTGGATCAAGGACAAGTGAATAATCAGTTGGAAGGGCCCTCAGAAAACTGTCATTTCCTGTAATCTGCATCTGAAATGGAGACTTTCAAATTTAATAGACAAAAACACTGATTTTAAAAAGGTTCAGATTTCACATCCAAACTTTGCTTCACCAAATCCCACTCAGTATCAATGGAACAACTCTTGACTGTATAACTCACAGATTACAGTTTTAGTTTTTTAGCCTTGGGACAGAATTATCTATGTTTACAGACAATACATTGTACGGTGTTGTCTCTTTAAAGATAACGGTGGGAAGTCATAGCCCATCTCAGAATAGCCACAAGAAATTAGTGCAACAACAAGAACACTAGAAGACCGTATCATCATGTCACCTCTCATTTTTACAGCTCCAGTTGTTGTAGAATCCACATCCCAGCCCTTTGCCCCAAAACGACTGTCCGCTGCTTGTTGGACGGACAAGGTGCACCCTCCCAATGCATAGATAAACGCATAAACCCTCCTTGTACCCAAACAAAGGCATCAAGCAGGCATTTCATTAGACCATTGTGTGATATGGCAGGCTGCTACTGTGAATGTATTTATTAGTTTGCGATACATGCCTTTTCCTGTTGTTCCCGGGGCAGTGGATAATGCTGGTTTTGTTCGTGGCCCAGTGTGAATGGCGCCTCGGCTGCCAGCTGTCAGGGCTGATACTGTCTCATTTGGATTCCCAGCCTGCCTGCTGAATGGCTAATTAGATTTGCCATTTTCAATCCACTGATTGCTATACATAGCAGGACAAAGGAGCTGACAGCATGTAGCATTCAAGTCCAACTGTAACAATTAATAACAGCGGTAATTAACATGTGTGTTGGGCACCATTGATTATGACATTACCTGCATAACGGATGGCCCGGCCCTTGCCATTTCATTAAGGAGCACACATATAGATTGTTATTAATAAACTGCTCTCTACGGTTGAGAGGAGGTTATTAATTACACAAATTAGCGGGTGCAAGGGTAATCAAGTTAAAGCGGTTTCGTTCGCAATAATTGATCTAATTTTTACTGACCATTCCTGTTGGGTCGTGTCGCAGGCCCCTGCACGAAGAGAAATCACCTCATTAGCAAAAGTTTAATCCTAATCATAGTTCTTGGTCTGCCCGGCTTTAAGGTCATATCTGAATGTCAGAACCATTTGAAATTGATTGGTGGTAAATTGAATCAATGTCATGTTTAGGGAAAACAATAACAACTAATGGATGGGGCTGAGCTGGCCCAAAACAAACAGGTTTATTGGGAGGTGTGGGAAGGGATAGGAAAGTCTGTGTGTGTGTGTGTGTGTGTGTGTGTGTGTGTGTGTGTGTGTGTGTAGAAGGAGGTGGGGCTTGGTCTGCCACTTTCATAACTCATTATGTCCAAAGTAAGAGAAATGTCAGGATCTAGGCAATTTAGGCAATTAGCAGCAGCTACAGGGACCTGTTTGCTGTAGGTGTGTGTGTGTGTGTGTGTGTGCGCGCGCGCGCGCGCGTGTGTGTGTGTGTGTGTGTGTGTGTGTGTGTGTAGAGCACAGAAGAGACTGAGAGGTGGAGCAGAAGCAACTACAGTGAGACTGACTCACCTCTGGCAAAGAGCTATGCACTGACAAAATAGTTTGACTTAGAGTTCAAAATACTACAATTGCAGCTTATTAATACTGGTAGTATTTACCAGTATACAGGATATGACAATTTAAATGTGCCAAACACCTGACTCAGATGTCATTCATTTGGAATAGGGTACATATAGCCAAAATAAGTGTAAGCAACAAAGTATGGCTGAGCACTGTATCAATATTATGTCAATATCTTGGTATGAGACTAGATAACGTCTGGGATTATGGATATCACAATATAGTGTTATGTTATTTGCCTCTACCTGCTTGCTCTTCATATCCACATTACGAATGATTTTTGTCAAACATCGTGTCACATGAAAGCACCAGTAATCATCCACACACCATCATCATGATATTGATATTGATCTATTTGGTCAAAGATATGGTGATGTTGTCCACATTGCCCAGCCCCACAACTAGGGTGAGTAGAGAAAAGAGGGACAGGTTGTTGTTGTGTTTTTTTTTTTTTTTTTTTTTTTTTTTTTGTTTTTTTTTTCAAGCAGTTACAGTTGGACAATTGATATTTGCCTGCCATCAGTTTTAGGGGGTTAGGGCACAATACAAGTGTATTTTTGAACCTCAGAGGTCCCTTCCCCTTAGTTAGCTCTTCTGTTTCAGGTTGCTGGCAGACCGCCATCAGAAACAAATCCTCTTGATCCTTACAAAGCTGCTAAACATGGAGCAAAATGGCCAGTTGCTGTGGTTCTGATGGCCCACAGTGGAGTCTGTACAATGAGACAGGTATCTCTCAGCCTCACAGCATAAATTGCCTAACATCAGCAAATATGCATCAGATTTCCGCTTCTCCTTTACCTGGAAAAACATCAGCCATTTTCATCATCCGGAGTGTGTGAAATTTCACACTCGTTTTTCACAACACCTTTAAATATGCGCTGCACCTTTTTTCTTCCTCTCCCCTCCGCATATGAAATCCTTCCATTCCTGGCTTCCAACACCAAACATGCTGCCAATCATCTCTGAGCGATGGCAGTTACAATTTTCTGTGAACAATTTGCTCCCTTAAGAGGAAAATTGCTTTCAATATAAGCTCCCTTTGAAAGACAACAACAATAAAAAGCTACAACTGTAATACTGTTGCCTCTGTCTGCACTTGGCCAAGACAGCTTCAGCGGGAGCGTATGACTGGGGGATGAGGTGCTTACAAGTCAGCCTTGTAATATCAGCATCTGTGTGAGACAGTCCTGGCAAATGAATCCCACTTCGAACATAACAGCTTGGCATAGCGTGAAAATGACTGCCATGAGCAGTAGTTGTCAGATATGCTCTTGCCATTGTGATGGTGAATTGTCATTTATTATATGTTGTGCCTGCCTCTGTCAGGTGCTGTTCGCTGTGTGTATTGATTTGCAAGAGCAGAGGGGGGACAAAGGTCACTTTGATCAACACTCTGTGACACATGGGAATCACACCGAGCTGACATTCCATTACCTGAGAGAAAAGGGCTCAAAACAAAGAATATGTTAAGGAACGCTAGACTTCAATACAGCAATATGACTATAATTAACAGAGCAATGGATGGCTTATGTTGAAAGGACTAGATGCTTTCTGCACCCGGAGGCTATTGTTCACTGGCAGCAAGTGTGCCGTCTCCTTGATATTACATGCTTAACCTTTCTGCTCCACCACTCTCCCAGCGGCCTTGTCGCGTTTTCAGAGCTTCTTCAAATCAAATATTGTCCTTTTAGGTGCTTAAACATCAGCCGGTGGATCAAGCAATATGTCTTTGGACCCGTATAGGGGCATATCAAAAACACAGTTTTCAAGGTACTTTTCATCCCAGCTTCAACAATACTAAAAATATGCTACAGTCAGTAAGTCAGGATTGGACCTGCATTGTTGGCTCCAAAGCTTACGACTATGACTTAAGGATGTTAGAGGTAAAGGTCCCATAAATATAAAAGATCTTTACATACTCAACTGTACACAACATGGTTACATGGTTATGTGTTTATGTGAATGAGCTCTATGGCCCCTGGTCCTATGAAACCTGTTAAAACCCTTTTGTATTTCAAAAATAAGCATTATTTTCCTCATTCCTTAACATTTTTCCAAAGAGCTTTTTTTCTGTCTGTGCTATTTTCCTTGTTGGTATTTACTTTCAAAATGAGATGGATATTCATGCATGCTCTCCAGGAGCAAGTGAACACTTGAAAAGACAGGAGGTTCAATGGGTTCATCTCCATCTTGAGGTTTATGATTTGTGATTGCTGGTGATGATGCCAATAAGCTCATGCTAAGTCCAACTGTGAGACTCCCTGTTGTGTGGCAAAAATTCATATTAGAAAGGCATCAAGAAATAAAGACAAAATGAGAAGACTTTTTTTTTAATGAAATCATAATGAAATCACTATTTCAAATAAAACAACTAGACAAAAACTTTTATAAATGCACAGGTTTAATCAGATGTGTATTCATTTCACTGATAATGTCCCATCTGCACTAGAGGGAGGAGGTGCAGATTTTATCACGAGTATGTTGAGGGTGGGCCCCGAGGCAAAAAGGTTGGAAACCACTGTTATTGGGGAAAAACACAGCATTATGTAGCAGGCACAACTTGGGGTCAATCTGAAATGCAAACTTTATTAATTTGCTGTTTTCAAAATAACACTGCGCTGTGGCTCTCCAGATGCAAAAGATTATCATCTTGATGCTCTGGCCTCAAACAAATCCCAGTCCCCTGAAAATCATGTTTTTACATGAGCTTAGGAGGTTCATGTTTCTTAATGCGGAGAACAAATTTCATGACCTTTGTTACCATGAATTTGATTTCAAACCCATCATGCATATTTGCCATTAGTCTCAAAATAGGCCTGTTTTTCTCTAATTTACAAAAAAGAGGCAGCAATATGCTTTTATTTACTGTTGGTAATTAGGGACATTATTGTGAACGTAGGTGTTTGGTTTGATTGTGCTGTCACAGATGAAACAATGCTGTGGTGTGAGCAAGAGCCTGGCTGACTGGCGTTATTGCGTGGGCCGGCCCTGCTGCTGTCTGTCGCGCCTGTCAAAGTCATGAGAGGATCACTTTATCATCGTTTGTCTGCAGCGTCTGACACTATTGAGTAGGAGGTAGCCCTTAGGGAAATGGGGGCAGGCTTCTGTATTTGCTGTATGCTCCATTTTTATTTGTTTGCTTGCTCGACTTTATCAGGATTCTTGTTCCATCCTGTCAATCGCTGGGTGAGGTTTGTTACACGTCTCTCAAAAACCCACGGTCTGGCCTCACATGGTATTACACAGTATGACCGCTCACCAAGTCTTGAATGACACTGTTACAAAGCAGCTCCTCTTGGGAGCTGGGCCTTAATGGTTTGGAGCCATAGCTGCATTTACACAGAATCAGAAAATCAGATTATTGACCTTCTATATCCGCCAGTTTTTGCCATTGAGTTTGTATTCACAGTTGCTGGGCTTCATGGCAAATACTGGTATGCGTGGATAATCCCAAACCAAATACACGATGCATCTAGGGACAAAACTGAATACCTCACTCATTGTCTTTGAAATAAAATTAACTGTGAAGAGAAAAAAAAAAAAAAAAACACTTGCATTTCTTCACTTGGAAGGCTCATAGATCCAATGCAGGACATTATTCTGGAAGTAGAAAAAGAAAAGCCGTGAGATGCTGGTTGTGCGTGCTGCGTAGAAACATTCAGTGGCTATAGCAGGTAGGCCGTTTTTCACCAAGTAATCTGATTGGTCAAAGATGCATTCAGAATGCACTGATGATGCTCATGGGTTGCTATGCCGACTCTTATGGTTATGAGGAATCTAATTAGAGATCTCTATTTATGCCCCCTGGATTGCAGTCTTATTTGTGGACTAAACTGAAGGAACATGTTCTGACGTATTAAAGCTCTAATACCCATTGGGCTGTTACTGTGTTTATGGGTAATTAGCTGGATCACTGTCACACTCACAATCACAGAGAAGAATGTTAAGAATTATTAATGAAGTTCTAAATCACCGTGGTATTGCTCTGATCTGTTGCTGCTGTTTTAACCGGGGAACCAACACTAAAACAAGACTTTCCGTCTTGCTATGAACACAGAGGCACTGGGCATACAAGCATATAGGGAGACACACAAATTCAGTCCCTCCCAGGATTTAAGGTTCAGTAGTAAGGCTAAAGGCTGTCTCTTACCATCACCGGTAGATGATATTTGTAGCACCCGCCATATGAAAACATGACACAACAGTGGGAGCTCATTAGTGCAACATTATGACGCTGGAAAGCAAATTACATGGGGCTATGAGCTTAAGCAGAGGAAATCACATTATTATGCCAATGCATTACACTCAAGTGAAATTGATGTAGCTTCCTGTGAAACTGAATAGTCATGCTGTGGCCCGATGGAATGAGGTTAATGAGTTCTTACTGGTATTAACATTAACAGACCATGTCAGCTGTAACAGACCAGTTTGCCTGACTCAGACAAACATCAGCCTGCTTTGAAAGATTCTCATGAACGGCTCAACTGGTATTATAGGAAACGCAGTGGGCAATGCCAGTCATAGCTGTGTGCAGATATGGATGATTCAGTGTCAGTAAACATACTGGTCATTGCCAGTAAATCTCTATCATGCCAGCTGGCTCCAGAGATTATTTGTAATCATTATATCCATGGAAAGGGTCATATTAACAGATTTGGACTGCATGGCTATATGGGGAATTTCCTGCTGAAATGCCATAAAAAGCAAATAAATAGATTTTCTCCTAATGTCAGTTCAGAGACCTGAACCAGGGAGCAGCAAGCTTGAGATGGAAGGGTTGCCAGGTTGAATCCTTGGACCTGGTTGTATCAATCTTAGGGTCCCTTAAGCAAGGCACCAGCAGTAGAGGACTGTGGTTGTACTGCTCTGCTCCCAGGTGTGAATGTGTGTAGTTTTGTGAGTGTGAGTCAGGGTGGTTCTTAGACAGAATATGTATGCTTAGCAGAAACTCTTCCCTTGACAAGTAAAACTAAAAATAAAAGCCTCAGAGAGGGGCAAGGCAGGGCATCTGTGCTCTTAATATGATAACGCTCACTGATCCTGAATCTTTGGAACGGTGCAGCCTCTTCACAGTTATCATGAAAAGTTTGAGTGGAGAAGTGTCCGCAGACATCCATCCCATCGCAGAAACAGCACAGTATCATGTATAACGCACTGCTCCGGGGCTATCCTCGATGCAAAATTGATTAATATTTGCTTTCAAAATGACACGGCTTGATGCATGGGGGCTCTCCAAATGCAAATGAACACTTTAAAAGAGATGAATAGCCTCAGTGGAGGATTGTAAAGTTCAAGCAGGAGATTTGCATATTTATATTACAAGTTACTGATAATAAGCGAGGCAGGAGGAAGTAAATGCAATCCGTTTGTCAACGTACGCCTCCTACATTACAAAACTGGAGCTTATTAGCTTCTGTGAACTGATATGTTCAATTACTTGCCACAATAGCCATGCTGAAGATGTATTGTACTTCATTTTGACTGTATAATACAATTTAGATGAAGGCAGATACATGAGACAATTGATGATGCATTCAGAATGACACACTGAAGTCGTGAAAGAAAATTAATCTCATCACGACATTATGTAATTTCTAAAACACAAATATGAATTGAATTCAGTTGTCTGCCCATATTATAAAAACTCTTTAATTATAAAGACACTGCATAGATAAAGACATACTTCCTTGTTTCTTTATTGTGTACCAATACAGTAAATAAATAAATAAATCAATTGTGTAATTAGGTTTTTGTGTCGATGCAAAATCATGGAGCAGTTCAAACTGACCAACTACTACTACTTCACGAAGCTGAAAGGGTTTTCTGCATTTTCTGCAGTCATTTTCCTCTGGAGAGCCAGTTCCTGCTCCCGAGGAAAGCTACAAAGACTGACCACCACTTGAGAGAGAAACTGCTGAGAACCGCTTTGTCAGAGGAAAAAACACAGGAAGCTGGTGGTGTCCAGTGGTGTCCTGGTTGATGTCACTTTTCTCGTTTTAGCTAAGCGCTAGCACTCTGTTGTCTCTGCCACTGCTTCATAGTATTGTGGGAGACAGGTATATGTCACTTCACTGATTATTAAATCTTAATAATTATGTTACACTGTGGTGGTGGAATGGTAATCAAGGTAATCAATAGGGCTACAATTAGTACCACCCCCAGTTTTATACATAATACTATATATTAAACCACTATATGTAATATTAATATAATAAACCACTATAAAATAATAATGATAATATCAAAAGCACTTTTTATTAGTTCTAAAGGTCTGAAAATTGTTACATAAATCATAACAAACCTAAAAACAACAATAAGAACATAGCATCTTTACAAACAATAATCTCAGTCATGTACAACAGGAATAGAGCTCTGTCTATTAACTGTGATATTGCCATAACAAATAATCATTAAATAGGGTATATATAAAGGCTTTATTATCACCACAATTAACTAAACACTGATTACGTTACCAGTTTGAAGCCAGGAGGACAACTGATACTCCTGGCTCATAAAACTGATGAAACCATACTGGATTCAGCGACCATAGCATAATGAGAACATTAATAAGTTATCAGTTAAGTGAAAATTTAGGAAAAAGATATTTCATTTATTTATTTTTGGTGTCATAAAAGTCAAGATGGCCGGTTAAGCAGGAAAATTAAAACAGGTAAAGGGACATGGTAGCCTTGTGTCACCAATGTGTTTGTAACGAAAATAAAAACCTCATAGACATAATCTATTTTTGCCATTTTAAGATGTTTGTGCTGTATTTAACGTATTTGGGCACAAACACACACATACATACACACCACACACACACGTTGGTTTTGCTATACTTGTACTGTTTTACATTCATTTTCTACAGCATTTCCCTAATCATAGCCATAACCAAATTATGTCTAACCCTAACCCTTACCCTAACCCTTACCCTAACCCTTAATTCTAACCTTAATCCTTTGTGAGGCGCGCCCGAAATATCCTCCCAACCCAAATGTCCTCACAAGAATAGTGGTTTCCAAATAGTTGGTCCACACACACACACACACACACACACACACTAACATACCCCAGATACATGCATAAACCCACACTCGCATAAGGATTGGATTCATACTTGGGATGAAGTTCAAAGCACTTTATACATTTTATCTTGCTTGAATAGTGACTCACCTCTCTTACTGTGTCTCTCACACATTTTACTTTTTTTCCCTTGCTTCATTTGTGGGTCACTCTCATGTAACAATGCATCTCACAACTAAATCAAGGCACAATCCTTCTGTGTGTAAAGTGCTTTTCTAACACAGGCAATTCGTATTCTGAAATGGTAATAGCTTAAAATTGGACACATACATTGGTGTGTCAATGTTTCCTAAGGAGTGGAATTAGCCTTTAAGGAAACAGGCTTATCAGCAGAACGTCACAGTTTTGGACTGCCTGACCTGCTGAGAAGATATCCTCCCTCCCGAACTAGTCCTACTGAACAAAGCTGTGACCCCCCCCCCCCATCTGCTGTAAATAAGAATTTGTTCTCAGTCAACTTGCTCTGTTAAATAAGGATAAACCCCCCGTTTCTTCAAGAGATCTTGTGTTCTTTTATGCAGACCTATAATAGCTGGTGTCAAGTGCCTCCCAGGACTTCACCAGCATATGTGATGTGAGAAATGTGAGTGAACATATGCTGCATGAAGCGTACTGCATGAGAAAGATGATACTACCAAAACAATACACAGTATATAAGTAATCTAATATGTGCCATATGTTGACCATACATATAAGTGAAAAATGAAATCAAATATCACAGATGAGGAGAAGCCATTAAATTAATATGATATAGACTGGCAGCACTGTAACACTACCTCACCATCCACTGAATAGACCATTTTTGTGTTCGGCTGACACTCAATATCTCAACTTGTTTTTTTTTTTCTTCTCTTCTTCATCAGGTGAATTGCCTCTATTGAGCTCCTTAACAAGTCATTATGCTGTGGTGCTCGGAGAGGGCCCAGCCAGGACTCCAGGTGTTAAAATGCACTTGGCCAGGCCAGCAGGCCAGACCACCAGGCCGGCCAGCCAGAGCTCCCCTCTCGTCCTCCTTTCCTGCACTCCTCCCTTCCTCTATTCCTTGTTTAAAGGAAGCCAGGTCTGCCCGCTGCCTCAAAGACACACTGCCAGGTCCCACACATTCAAATACATGTGGCACACACACCCACACACACAGACGTTTGTGCACACTTGCTCCCTAATAGGGCTGAGTATTGCTGCTGGTTTCTGAATTTGATTTGCTTCTGATTTTGATATGATTCAATTCCATGTCGATTCATTTAGGGATATTTCACTGACAATACCAGTGTTTGCAGCTTCAATATAGCTTTGCTTTTGTCCAGCTCCTCTTCATCATAACGGATTTGGATTTTAAATCTAAAATGCATCAAGACATCAGCTTTTACGCTTGATGGCACAGGCTTCATGAGTGAGCTCCCACTGTTGTTTGTTTGTTTGTTCGTTCAATTGTAATTTGGCCAACAGTGTTTCCGTAGGCTAATAGTAGACAACATCAGACAGGAGACACGGTACAAGGATTTTCACACATTCAGTGAAAAAAAAAGGCATAGATTAAAAGGCTGATCTTGGGATTTTAAGAATCAATATTGGAATATTCAAATGAAAATCGCAATTAATGAGAAAATTGATATTTTAACCAAGCCCTACTCCCTAAATCTCATCCTAACCCTCAGATAACTTTAACCTTAACCCAATTGGAAACGTAATCCTGGCAAAATGATGAGGATTTTCCTAATCCTTCTATTCATGTGAGGTCCTCAGATGCAGAAATATAAGTACATGCACATGCAAACACACATACTGCCAGTTCTCAAATTCACACCAGCTGCCCATAAGTGGGAGGCCAAGACTTGTTGATGAACGCTTAATACAGCGTTAAGTAGACAGCCATTCAGTCTCTACTGTGCAACACATCCACTCTCAATATATAATAAGAAAGTTAGTTTTGCTAATGAATTGGACATAAAAATCTAACAGGGGACAGATGCAGATATAATTTAATTTGCTATAATTGGTGTGATTATTGGAGAATGAAAAAAAAAAAAAAAAAAAAAGCTTGGTTTATTTAAGAAGCTGAAGAGCCAAGGACAGACAGTGGCTGAGGCCTTGTGATGCGCCGCAGCCATAAATCTCCATCATTTTAACAAGAAGAGACAGGAACCAATTTGTGAGATTTATGTTTTTAACTCTCAAATATGAATGAAGAAGAGACATATCTGTGAAGCGATGATGATAATACTAAATCTAATCAGAGTGGAAAATGGATTTTGAAAGGGCTTGTCGTTACAATTTAAGTCTCATAAGGAGCTACTCCTGCTGTCACGTTAATTTAATTACAGATCACGATGATCTCAACAGAACACAGAAACTTCTGAAACATAAAAAGAGGCTTTAAGGGCAAGCAGTGCATGTTTAACAAGGAGTGATATGTTCTGTAAGTGCATAATAAACAATGTCTAAATTGCATTATAGTCATCCAGAGTAACTGGATTACAGGAAAAATGCAAGTAAATCACATAATAATAATGCATAAAGAAATGGATTGAGAGCAGTATGCTGGTCATTGGAGGGACAAGAAGGGTCTGTGCTGCACACTGCTGTAACTCTATGAATGTGCCACTTTTTGCCTGGACTCGTCTACAATAGAGGTTTCACACAGAGGCGAACGAGCGTGGACAAGCACGCTTACACACACACATACACACGCTCACTGACTGTAAACAAACTGTTAACTCTATGTTCTGCATGTGAAAGACACTTGCACAGGTTCCAACTCAAGTTAAACATCCAACTGTTATGATTTTAGCAGAATCCTTTATATATTTAATCCTATTGAGGTTGCATTAGGAAAGCCCTTGTTAACTAAATGTATCGCTCATGACAACATAAAAAAGACAAAGAGAAAATACATTCCTAAAAGAAAAGGAAAACCACAAAACCATAAAACAATGTTAACCTATTGCACTGGAAAAAAATGTGAATTTGCTCAGTCCAATTATTACACTCGGGGAGTCATACAAATTTGGTAGAAGCAAATAAATGATGGAATGCACCAAACTTAGATCCCAGCAGAAGTTATTAATTTACTCAAGTCAAGCAACGTCAGCTGCCAGTAAATTTTACTCCTGCTGAAAGGTGGGTGATGAAGCTGGATGGCTGGGAGCTTGAAGTTTCACACACATTACATAAAGATTCAGAGCAGCAGAGGTGCAGCAGCCTCACTGCCAAAGTCTTCAGACCAGAGGTGAAATTTTATGGAAAATAGTGGCTGTTGGATGTTCTTGTGTCTGGAAGTTCATAGGCCCTCAGCTCAAAAGGTGGAAACTGCAAAAAAATTAATGTGAGGAAGTAATTTGAACTCCCAGTGTTAAAATCTTGTTCTTCTTAAAACAAGTGAAATTATCTGCCATAGGGGTAAAAAAAAAATGCTTTGATCCAGTACAGTTTCTCTTGTTTCAGGATTTGTTTTACGGAACAAGTATACATGCCTGCCTTATTCTGCCATGTTAAAACATGGCAGAATAAGGCAGATCAGCCCAGTAGTATTAAGAAAATGACAGCCGATTCAAAAAATGTCTTAAAACAAGCTGAAGAGCATTAGAAAAAAGTAGGATTAGTTAACCCTAAAACATGTAGTTGCAAGAAAAAAAAAAGATTTCATAGCTGAATGTGAGACTAAGAGACTTCTTAAGATGGAGATTTTTGCAGTGTAACCTTTTTTTCCTCACGTCACCTCTGTAAGCTTTCATGTATATACACAAAAGCATACACATGCACAAACAAAACTCCCATGCACACACGCCACAGACACAGCATCTTCCCACTGGAGGAATTAGACCGACATTTGACATCCAGAAAGAGCAAATACCAGCATGCCTTGTCGTGCATGGCGTAATCTGATAATATCAATCATAATTGTGTTAGATGTAATCCATCTGACTTTCAGTTTGTCGGGGTCAGGAAAGGAAGCAAGGCCCCACTTGCCATCAATTATGAGACATAAGAGAGTGGTGGATGGAGCTCTCCTCTATAAATAATATGGTGGGGCCCCGGCGCTGCCGATCGATGCCATACAGTTCCACTGTCATGGCTTTAATGGCAGCTGGCTTTCTTGGTGGTGCGGATCAATAGCGTGTCTCCTCGGGGCTCAGTCTAGGCCCAGGTCACACCCGGTGATGGGGACGTAAATGACACCTCTGTTGTGATTGGGAAAGTGCAAGCCTTTGGTGTTATTTAGTCAGAGTCCCACCCCTGGGTGTTCAGCCCCTTTTCCCAGGGTCCAGAGGGGACACCTGTTGAGATCAGATATGGACATAAATCTGATGCTCTGATTCCAATAAATGTTTCTTTGATACTGTAGAGTCATTATTTAAAAAAAAAAAAAAAAAATCACTGACACACGTCCACAGGGAAAAACATATATCTCCAAAATGTCAACTTTTCAGAAACTAAGAAAAACAGATATGTTTTTAGTTTGACAACTGTGCACTTTTCAGTTTATCTAATTAATTTTAAAACATTTTAATAAACCCAAGGGTTGTAAAACTAGCTGAACCCATAAAAGAGAAGGCAAACCCTCAAATTAATTAAAAATATGAAAATCATCAAAATTGGAGGTATGTGGTTTTGACTGGAGAGTGATGATATGCAGTTTCTCATGTCTCTGCAATAACATAACATTGTTACAAAGTCTTTTATATTTATTGCTTTCTGCAAAGTGAGTCTCATTTTGATGATTTCTCAAAAACAAAACAAAACAAAACAAAACAAAAAAAACACATGCACCTGTATCTACACAACACATTTTGTTGCTCAAACCCCAGGTTTTTATTCCCCATGTTCCCAGTGTGTGTAAACAAGGGAAGTGAGCCCTTTAAATTCCAAACATGGCGGGTTGAAGTGATGTCTAATTGAAAAACATGAAGAGGCACAGCTGCTCCGTCTGAATGTCAATGGAGGCAGGAATGACGGACAGCACAGCAGGCAGCCATGCCAAGACTGCCTGGCCAAGACTTACGAGACACATAAACAAACACACGCAAACCAAGTTAACATGGAGACACAGACAAGAAGCCAAGCTAGGTGGAATCGACAAAAAACCCCAAAACAAAACACAGGAACAGCCAAATAAAACCAGCCAAACAGGGGGAGAGGGCTCAAGTGTTCCTCCTTCAAAAGAACATGAGAATAAATCATTAACTTGGGATTAAAAATCCTGTGCTTTGAAAACTGAGAAACACATAATTTTTTTCATAGATACACAATGTCACATGTCAAAATTAGTCAAACATAAAGTACTATGTGCACACTGTTTATTGGTGTTGCAGCACAACCTCTAAAGTATTCTTCCTTTAAAACAACACAGAGGTCAATCATCAATGAAAGGCTTAAAGCAATGAAACTTGCAAGAAACATAAAATATATTTAGTGTGGTGAAAATGCCAACTTCATGTTGAATACTGTAACAACTTGCCCAGCGGGAGCAGGGGTAATTAGTACTGATATAAGAGTTGCTCTTATTTGCAGAGAGGCCACATGTCTGACAGGAATCTGTGGCCATCTGAAGCTTTTTTACATAGGAAGTGGCTTGACTGTAAGTGCTGAAGATGTGAGAGATTAACCACATTTTGTAATTAATAGAGATATGGGTCACTGGGCAACAGAGGCCGTGTCTGACAAGCTGCCCGTTCTTGTTGTTCTACCTCCTCCCTTGTCGCTCTAAAAAGAGAGAAAATCCGAAGCAGGGGTGTCTTCTTACAGAATACAGAAGACATTTCTGCTTAATTTTAACTAAAGAAACACCCTGATGTGAATTAATCAACCTCTGGTGAACCGCTCAGGGTGGGGAGGAGCTCCTGAGAACATGTCTGACTTTGATGTTAACACAATCCTCCTCTAAAAAGAAAAAAGAAAAAAAAAAAAAAAAAAAGGTCTGCCGGACAAGTTTTGCTCTCTAGCACTTCACAGATGCTTAGACAAAATACTGTAGTGTTAGTAACCACCTTTATACAATATATGCTTACGCCGATACCGCTGCACCATGAATTCTCACAATAAATAACTTTTTCTTGTCTCCATCCACTTCATTACACAACCGTTTTACTGTAAAGGACAGAGGAAAGGCATCAGATACTGAGAGATAGAATTCAATTTAATTTTGTTGTTGTGTAGACACGACAACCAGTGGTTGTAAAAGCCAAACGCTTTAGTAGCAATAGTAATAGCAGTAATAGTCCAATGGAAGAAAACTCCAGTAAAAGTAAAAATCCTGCATTCATAAATTTGCTTAAACAAAAGTAAAGAATCACTGGCAGTAAAATGCACTCAAATATGAAAAGTAAAAGTAGTTATTGCAAAGAACCTCTCCATACAGGGTGTTATATTATTGATGTATTGTCCTGTAAAAAGTATTTTAGTGTTTTAGGCTTATTGCTCCGTAGGCCATTGGCTTTGTCATACTCTAAGAATGCAGCATATCAGATAAATGTAGTACAATGTGGAAAGTACAATGTTTCCCTCTGAAATGCAGTTCAGTAGAAGTATAAAGTTGCACAAAATTGAAATGCCCATTTAAAGGACTAGTATTTCAAAGTGTATTTAAGTACAATTCTTGAGTAAATGTACTTAGTTACTTTACACCTGTGACGTGACAAGCAGCAGCACTTTCATGACTCCACAGCGGGAAATTCCCTTATCCATGATACAATTTTCAGAGCAAAGATCAAGCCTGACACTGTTCCCATCAGTGGCACACGGAAACATACGGTAAATTGTTATCAGGGCCTCGGCCACACTGAGAGAAAGGCCTCGGTGCAGTCCCTGTGTTCTGATTCAAAAGCCTCATTTCACTAGGAACAACAAGAACCTTGTGCAAATAAACGCCATTACACACAAACCTGGACCAAGAGGCTTTGTTCATTGTCCGTAGACCCTACACCCAGTGTTGTAATTGAGTGTGGAAGGCCGGTGATGCTGGAGCAGAGCTAGAGGATGTATTAGCTCTGGGTGTCTCTGCTCTGCTGCTGCCATAGGCCACACAGGGCCCTGGCTGCCACTGGAACTAATGGAGCTTCCTCTGGGGTCGCTTTTCCCCTCAGATAGGCACAGCTGGGGGAGATCCGCCACCCAGAACTGGGGTTATTGCCCTCCCCCACACAACCCCACCTCTTCTCTACCTCTGCTTCCCTGTCCTGCCACACCACTGCCGGGACTACGGCATGGGCTTCAGGCTGCTGTTTACCGGGCTAACAGAAGGGGAGGTGGGTGTGGGAGATCCAGACATGGCTGGACCACCAAGATGAGCGCGGCCCAGCTCATATCTTCCCTCAGAGGGGCCATGGATGAAGGGCGGCTGTGTTTCTAGCCTGTTACTATATAGCAAGTCCTCCCACAGAGGCCAAGAGACAGGCGTGCTTAAATAACATGGCCATCTAACGAGGGCAATGAAGCTGGCTGCGTGCTGGACCAGGGGGTGGTCGGCCCTTTGATATGCCTCTGTGGAGCAGCCCTGTAGGCTCACACACCCCTCCACCTCCCTGACATTTTACATGGCCTGGGAGACAAGGCCAAGGGAGAAAAGAACCTGCAATGTGTCATAAAAATCTTATTAAAGTGCCGTAAAAAAGGCATGCAGGAGTGTTTGATGTTTTCACCCTGCATTCTTCATCAACCAAAAAAAGATGTCCACTTGGGTGCTTGTATACTGCCCTGCTTATCCTGTTTATCAACCTTTTATCTCTGGGTGGTCTATGTTTTTGTCCAAATCTCTTGTAACGCATCATTGATGTGCCAGAATCTTGCAAAAATTGTACATCCATGAAGAGGAGTTATACAACTACTTCAGTTTTCTATTTCCAGTTTCTGCCAGTCTTGTCCATCCATGGCAACAATCCTGAATTTCCAGAGTCCTCAGACACACTTTCACTAAACAATATGTAGGAGCAAAGGCTCCCCCTCCCACTTTGTGTGTGACGGATGGTGCGTGTGTGTGAGCAGGTTATAAAAAAGTGCACTTCCACTCCGTGGAACTTGTAAAACATAGCGAGGGCTACACCCTCTGCAGCCACACAGCAGGATCCAATTAGGACTCTTATCTACTAATTATGTCCCTTACACATCTGCATTCCAGAATTTAAAAAAAGCCTGCTGTCCTCTCTCTGTAACAAGCTCTCGAATTAATGAGATTGCTCTGTAATTGAACCTCTTCATGGGTCCCTTGGCAGGGAAAATATGCTAAGTTAGATTTGTATTAACAGAGCATCAATCATAGTTGATCAAACGATAAACAGTGTTGATGATCACAGGCGCAAAGTGTTTGCACCTTTATGTAAATGTGCTGTCCACCTTGGAGCTGAGGCACTTGTCTGGGCAGGCAGTCAGGAGGCAGAGGAGGGGTGGCGCCGGTGAAGGAGAGGAAGAGGAGAGGAAAACCTCTCCACGGTACCGGGACGAGCCACTGTGGGGCGCTGTTCTCCAGATCACCATCTCCAAGCCTCCACAACTCACATCAATACACAAACACATGCAGTGTGCACAAGGTTTGTGCATGGAAATGGGTGCATGGACACCCAGCCACCCACACACATGCACACACACACGCTCACACACACACACACACACACACACACACACACATGCGCGCGCACACACACACACAAGGGAAAGTTGAGGCCTTTTTGAGGTGGGACGATGGGAGGAGGTCTGATCCCTGTTTGGTGTATGTCAACATTAAAAGCAAATACAATAATGGCTTTTTTTCAGAAATCTGGCTAAAAGGAAGCCTGAGTTGTAATATGTGTTATTCTGAGTATTTCAATTAGCAGAAAACATGAAACAACTTTAGACGCAGCAGAGGTTTATTGCTATTATTATTTTAATATATTTATGTATTGACTCAACTACTACATCACACCAAGAAGAGCTAGAGATAGATAGATAGAATTTGAGTATGTTTATTTTTTAAAGAATAAGTTTATCTACTCCTTTCATGGAAGCATATCATTTTTCAGTCTGATTGTACAAATGACAACTAGATAATTCAGTAACTCTGCTAAATTAAATAAATTCCACATTACATGTGGATTTGTTTCCTTATAATGTTTTGTAAACATTACAAATGATGTCATCATTTTTTATGCTAAAACATGTTGCAACCGATTAATTATGCACTGGAAAGTATATAATTATGTAAATTATAAAACATATGACAAAATTTCAGCAGAAGACCAACATCTACAGGAGATGAAACCACTGCAAGAAAAGGCCCTGGCTCCTCCTCCTCCTTTTCCACCACCTCCTCCTCTTCTTCCTCCTCCTTTTCCACCACCTCCTCCTCCTCCTCATACTGATGCATGTTTGTGCCTTCTAACATGAATCTGATCTCCAGTTAAACAAAGTCACAAGTTCCAGTATGACGAAAAGACTAGAGTTCATTCAATTTCCTTGAACCTTTATTCCTGGAATTTAGATTGAATCAAAAGGGCTTGTGTAACTTAACCTCTGCTTGGGTGCTGATCTTGACACACAGCATGTAAACTAGACATGAAACAACTTGTTACTGAAGACAGCAGTGCAACATTTTTCCATACAATTGATATGTTCACAAATTAAATAGGAAATTGTAAATAAATAAATAAATAGAGCCTGTCCTTTAAAGCATATATTTATATCACGATATTTACTTATTCGTTATAACAAATGATCAGATGACCTATATTATATAAGTTTTATATTCTTAAAGATTCTATCAGTTTTACAATTACATTTACACTCACATTTCGCTCATTTCCAGTGACACCCAGAAAGTTTCGGTTTCTAGTTTCCCATCACCAACATCACAATTTTCTTCACTTTCTGGTGTGCGTTTCTCTCTAACCTCAAAACTATTTTGATGCATGCAAAGGGATTGAACTTTCCCAGGCAAACTGACTATTTCAAGAAGATTTTTTTTTTTTAAGCACAGTCATGCAGTCAAGTGTTTTCAGAGTTTAACAGGTGCTTGAGACTTAAGAGAGGGAGACATGCTCACTGTATAGAGAGGTTAGCGCAGGTATGTAGAGTGGAGTCCCTGTGGTCAGCACAGGAAAAAGGAGTGTATTCAGCTCTGTGCATGTCGTTCAACACTGTCCCTTCTCCCCAGCACATACTGTAATGTTACTATTGTGCACTCTGCCAACAGTTGTTAAGTATAGATTTGAATAGAATATATTTTTTAATGTGTAAATCATAAGAAACACTTTTGTAAGCCACACTGTTTTTCTGCTTTTTCACACCCTTGATATGCTAAAAAGCTATAAATCACACAATTTGAAAACAGTGTCATCTTGAATTGTTTTTTTCATGAGGTAGACAATATTTATATATGGAGCCAAAAAATAAATAAATGATGAAATGACTGGCTTAATGAATGAATAAATAAATAAATGACATGAAAGGAAATTAAAAGAAAATTAAACAAAATGAAATCAAATGAAATAACTAATCACTATCCTAAATATAAAAGAGATAGCAGATCCAAAAATGGGGGTGGGACGGTTGCATCCAGTAATTTTTTCGCATGTGTTACTTCACTCTCTCAAAGTGTTTTGTGATTGCAGTCGTTGTTTGGTGAAGAGAAAGTTGGTAGGTGTGATTATTGACTTCGACCTTTTGCTGCTGACAGTGGTGTTGCTGCTTGGCCATGACTGGACAACGGAGTCCAGAACGGAGGCTTTCTTATGAGGCTGAGCTCACTTTATTAGCATTGATTCCCCTTTTATGTATTTTGTCACAGCTAATGCTATCGATCAGTGCTGCCACAAACTATGTCCCCTTTAAAACTTTAACAAATTATGTTTTTTTTTCCCTCTCTGTGTGTGCGTAGTGCTCTATTTAGCGTCAAAGTGTCTGATAGCTTTTATAGGCATTAATCATCCTTGTATCAAAGTCACCACAACTGAGTGATATTGGGATACACAGAGAAACAGTGCTCCTGGAAGTCCCACTGTTTCTGTTGTATTTGATGGGCTGCTTCTGCTTTGTTGCAGCATCTCTTCAAGGAATCATGAGGAATATATCAAACTCTGTGCACTCTTCAACCATGAACTGCCATTAAGAATAGAAAGCGAAACATTAGTTTTAGATGTACAACATTTTGGATGACATATGTGTTTGCTTTGTTGGGGTCATTTCTGCTTTTAAGCTGTTGCTAGTGCAGTGGCTGCAGTGCTAACATAGGCGGGATGGGAGACTGCCAGGGCTACCAGGCA